>NW_024429191.1:75894044-76076544 GCF_017639785.1 Mesocricetus auratus | reverse complement strand
GGCTGGGAACTGAACTCAGAACCTCCTGAAGAGCAGCCATGTTCTTAACCTCTGAACCATCTCTCCAGCCCCAACTGTCTGATTCTATCCTTGAAGTGGTTAAGTTTTAAAAGCGGAAGGTTAATGATACCAAGAATTAAGTCATGGGTAGATGACTGGCCAGATGATTCAGTGGATAAAGACTCTTGCTGATTGACAATGTAAGCTTGATGATCTGAGTTTGATTCCTACAAATCATATAAAGGAGAGAACTAACTCCATATTATACATACACAATAGGGGTGGGGATAGGTGTGATTTAGCAAAAAATCACAGGGAATTTTGTAGTACTGGAACTACCAAACATCCTTTCTTCCATTCTTCACTTCGCTTTTCTATGGGTACTGGAGATTGAACCCAGAGCCATGGACAAGCTAGGCAAGCTGGGCAAGTACCTCTACCAGCAAGCTATATGCCAGCTTCTCTGTTCAGCAGTTTCACTGCAGAGGTTGATATACAAATGTAACATAGGAAATAAAACTGAATAGCACTTATTCACTCACATGTATATGCTTAGGAAAACTACAGATACCTTGGGGCCAGTGAGATAGATCAGCATGTCAAGTCTCTTAGTCACCAAATCTGACCTGAGTTCCATCACCAGGACCCACATGGTAGGAAAAAAAATTAACTTCCATAGGTTGTTCTCTGTCCCCCAAATGCATGATGCATGCCCAATCCCCAACACACACACACACACACACACACACACACACACACACACACACAGAGAGAGAGAGAGAGAGAGAGAGAGAGAGAGAGAGAGATAGAGAGAGAATGAGAGAGAGAGAATTGAAAATACAGAAGCCTTACAAGATTAATGGACTGCATCAATGTCAATTATAGATACATTTTATTAGTTTGTAAAGTGATACCATTCAGGGGCCTCCTCTTGTTTTTGTGTGTGTATATTTATGTGTGGGTACATGTGTGATTATGCATAAAGATCCTAGAGGTTAACTGGTATCTTCTATCACTCTTCACATTTTTTTTTTTTGGACACAGGATCTCTCACTAAACCAAGAAAATCACCAATTGGTCAGGATAGTTGGTCAGAAAACTCTGGAGACCCACCTGTTTCTACCTTATCCCAGTGCTGGGGTTACAAATGTGAGGGATCTGGACTCAGGCCCTCATACTTATGTGGCAGACATATTTTTTTTATTCAATGAACCATCTCCCCAATCTTTGTTCTTGGTTTTTAAGACAGGGTCTGACTATATGGCTATGACTAACCTAGAAGTACACATACACAAAACCCTCCTGAGTGCTGTGATTAAAGGGTTATACCACCAATACCCAACCTGTTTTGTTAGCTGTGTTTAAAGGGGTATACCACCAATACCCAGCCTGTTTTGTTAGCTGTGTTTAAAGGGGTATGCCACCAATACCCAGCCTGTTTTGTTATCTGTGATTAAAGGGGTATACCACCATTACCCAGTCTGTTTTGTTCTGCTGTTTTTTAGCAATGGCAGGGTCTCACTTTAACCCTGGTTGTTTCTAGAACTCATTCTGTAGGCCAGGCTGGTTTCAAATTTAGGCAATTCTCCTGTTTCAGTCTCTTGAGTGCTGGGATCACAGGCACGAACCATTATACTTAGATTTCAGTATTGTTTCTTTAACTGAATGTCAATCTACAATTATTTCATTAAAAAATCTATAAAAACAAAATGTGGTGAAACACACCTCTAACTTCAGTACTTGGGAGGCAGAGGCAGGTGGATCTCTGAGTTTCAGGTCAGCTTGGTCTACAGAGTGAGTTCCAGGACAGCCAGGGCTATACAGAGAAACCCTATCTCAAAAATAAAAGAAAAAAATTTTAAAGGGAAGGAAAGATAAAAACAAGCTACCTATCTATGATTAAGATTGTCTACACACACACACACACACACACAAGTCAGCCACATGGGCTGGAGAAATGACTCAGTGGTTATAAGCTCTGGCTGCTCTCCCACAGATCATGAGTTCAATTCCCAGCAACCATATGGTGGCTTACAACTATCCACAGTAAGATCTGGTGTCCTCTTCTGGTCTGCAGGTATATATGCAGGCAGAACACTGTAATACATACTAAATAAACCTTGCTAGGAGGTGGTGGCACACACCTTTAATCCCAGCACTTGGGAGGCAGAGGTAGGCAGATCTCTGTGAGTTTCAGGCCAGTTTGGTCTACAAAACTACAGAGAAATGCCCTGTCTCAAAAAACAAAACAAAACAAAAAAAAAAAACACAGAGACAAAAAGAGTAAGAAATATTCTCATTAGAAAAAGATAGATTAGGGGCTGGACAGAGGGCTCAGTGGTTAAGATCACTGGCTGCTTTTCCAGAGGACCTGGGTTCAATTCCCAGCACCCACATGGCAGCTTACAACTGTCTATAACTCTAGTTCCAAGGGCTCTAACACCCTCACATCAATGCACATAAAATAAATTTAAGTAAACTATTTAAAAAAGAAAAAGGAAAATCAATAATAAAATTATTCTCATTAGAGTCTGTCAGTAAAATAGTCATAACTATTGGGGATATATATTTGTTATCTGTTGGCCCAGTAACTCTACTATTAAAATGCATAGGCTGGGACTGAAAAGATGGCTCAGTGATTAAAAGCACTTGTTCTTGCTGTAGATCTGAGCTTTGTCCCTAGCACCTATGCCAGGTGGCTGACGACAACTTTATAACACCAGCTCCAGGGAATCTAGTGCTCTCTTCTGACCTCTGAAGGCAACTGTACTCACATGCACATACATACTTATAAGCAGACACAGATACATACGCAGAATTATAAAATAAATAGGGGACTGGAGAAGATGGCTCAGTGGTTGAGAGAACTGGTTGCATTTCCAGAACTCGGGATGGATTCCCAGAACCCACATGGCAAATCACAACTATCTGTAATTCCAGTTATAGGGGATCCAATGCCTTCTTCTGGTCTCCACAGACACAAAACACCCAAAGAATGCACATATATACATTCAGGCAAAACACCTGTATACATAAAATAATAAAAGAAAATAACCACTCACATCTGAAAGTCCAACATTCAGCAGGCAGAAGCAGGAGGGTCACTAGTTTAGGGTCTTCTTGGGCTACAGTGAATTGGAGGCTTGAAACCCAGTGTCCAAAAAGAGTAGGGAGGCACTAAAAGCTGATTCAGCAGGTAAAAGTGCTTGTTGCCAAGCCCAAGGACCTTGGTGCAACCCCAAACCCATATAGTGTAAGAGAAGAACCTAGTCTCTCGAGTTGTTCTCTATCCTCCACACGGACCAGGCAGGTGAATGTCCCCCACCCTCAAAAAAAGTTCAAGGTCACCTTCAGCTACAGAGAAAGCTCAAGGCTAGCCAGAACTACATAAGACTCCGTCTCAAAAGACAGAAACAAAGACAAAAGTGAAAACTTGCATGGTGCTAGGCATGTGACTTGGTAGTAGAGTACTTGCTTGTACATGCTGTGTAAGGTCCTGCTTTGATCTACAGCTAAGGAAAGAAAAAGGATCATGAAAAGATCATGTGGGTTGGAGAGATGGCTTAGTAGTTAAGAATGCTTGCTACTCTTGAAAAAAGAAATAGGTTCGGTTCCCAGCATCTATGTGGCTGCTTATAATCATCTCTAACACTCCAGTTCTAGGGCATCCAACAACTTCTGGCCTCTAGGAGGACTTGGGTACATACTTGGTGTACTTACCTACATATACACACCCAGACACATACATGTAGCTATGTTCCAGAAGAGCCAGAACTATACAGAGAAATACTGAGTCAAAAAATACCCTAAATAAATAAATGAATAAACAAATAAATAAAAGCACTTGTTATTCTGTTTTTCTAGACAGGGTTTCTCTGTGTATCCCTGGCTGTCCTGACACTTCCTTTGTAGACCAGGCTGGCCTCAAACTCACAGAGATCTGCCTGCTTCTGTTTCCCCAAGTGCTGATATTAAAGGTGTAGGCCACCACATCTAGCAAAAGCACTTGTTCTTGGAGAGGACACAGGTTTGTTTCCCAGCACCCACATGGCAGCTGAAAACCATCTGTAACTTAAGGGGATCGAACACCTTTTTCTGGCTTCTGTGGACACCAGACATGCAAGAAAACACTTATACGCATAAAACAAGTAAATATTTAAAACAAACAATAGGAAATGAGCCCTATATTTTAGTAAGTCTAGGTAATATAATAATTTCTAGATTTTAAATAAGTACAGTATAATGCCTGGTGGAAATACACAGTGGATAATGTCAGTAAATATACTTAACAAACTGTGAAATGCCTGGTAAGTGCTAGTTGCTGTACTTCCTAATGGCTACTGCTCTCAGATCTACCCTGGATGGAGCTATACTTGCAAGCAGAATAGTGACTTAGATAATAGTCTGGCAACAGTGGCTTTTCTCTTGGTTAGAGAAGCACAGAAGTTAGGAAACTGATTTCTTAGGGAGTCTGAAAAGAGGGATGTGGCTACTTCCTCTTGCAGGGGACTGCCACCCTTCCTTCACATCATGAAGAAATGTCTGGACAGTCTCCCAAGTTTGTATGTACATACATAGACACACACAGAAATAATCTTCAGGAAATCATGGACTATTGGAAGTGATGTCAGGTCTACTGGTTCATAAAAACAGAATCTGGGCTGGAGAGATGGCTCACTGGTTAGGAGCACTTGCCACTCTTGCAGAGGACCTAGGTTGACTTCCAGCACCCACATGGCAGTTTATAATAATCTGCAATTCCAGTTCCAGGAAATCTGATGATAGCTTCTGATATCTTCCAGTACAAGATAGAGACATGGTACACACACAGACAAGCAAGCAAAACACTCATACACATAGAAATAAAAACACCGCCAGGCAGTGGTGGTACATGCCTTTAATCCCAGTACTCAACTAGCAGAGGCAGGTGAATCTCAATGAGTTCGAGGCCAGGCTAGTCTACAGAGTGAGTTCCAGGCCAGCCAGGGCTGTTACACAGAGAAACCCTGTCCTGAAAAACAAAAAGCTAAAAATAAAAAACAGACAAAAAAAATCAACAATATCCTACTAAATCAAATACTACTTACTGAGACCTCTTCAGGACCAGGCTTTATACACTCTGATGAAATTCTCACAATCATTTTTTTTCAAGACAGGGTTTCTCTGTATTGCTTTGGAGCCTGTCCTGGGAGACCCGCCTGCCTCCGCCTCCCAAGTGCTGGGATCAAAGGTGTTTGCCACCAATGCCCACCTTGAAATTCTAACAATCTTGAAAAATAGTAATTTGCATTATTTTTTAAAATTTGTCTTGAAACAATGGAATTAAAAGGTTTTAATCACTAGAGTTAAAAGAAAGGCACTTGAACAAACAAGTAAGACATACACAAGAATGTAGGTGTGGGCTTCTCCGGGGATTACTGCCTTATTTGCATTTCAGACTAGGAAAGCATGATTCCACATAACTTTCAAAGGGTATCCAATTTAAGTGGTGGAGTTGGTACCAGAACCCAGGAATGGCATTGAAATGCAGTCTAGCCACCATAAAAACTATATTTCAAAGTCTCAAGGAGTACTCCACTGTGAGGAAATTGTGCTGAGGCTATGTGGAGGAGGTCTGGAAAAAGAACCATGTTTACCCAATGTTCCTTGGGTAGGCACAAACAAATTCATCATAGGCAGAAGGACGGTATCTGAAGAGAAACATTTCATTCCACCAGTAAGTTTGTTTTTTGTATGTTTAATTCAACCCTTTCCATTAAAATCCAATCCCTTTCATTCTGTTTCCATGTGGATGGCAAATAGGTACAGGGCTCTCCTTTATTTCCATGAAGGAAATGGCAGGGGTTGTCTCTAACTCTGCTGAGATTATGACTATGACACTTCACTCTCCTTAGTCTCTTGGATTTACCCCAAGGTATCAAATCAAAAGGAATTCAAGAAAATGGATCTTGAAAGATAAGCAGAAAAGAGAACCCCAATCACATCAAGAAGGCCAGCTGGCACAACGCCTGAAATCTCTTGGGAGCTTAGCAGATAAAGGTTTTCCCAACAGGCTTGGTAGCAGGCTTCATGTCTGACATCAACTCCACTGTGGTGGTATGGCCATTATCTCTCAGGCTTGTACCTCCTGTCTCTATGCCACATCCATAGTTACCTTGCTTAGACAAGAAGGAGGGGCTATGGATTCTGCAATACTGTATTCCCCTTCCATTCCAATACTTTCTTGCTGTATTTGCTCAAGTTTAGACAATCCAATAAAGGACTATGGAGATGGCCAGGGAAGAGAATAATTTTGACAGAAAGATGTCAAGATCCCAAGGCCAGGTCCAGAGGAGCTCTTCTGGGATCTCAAGGCCAAATCCAAAACTCTTTCTTCTTATATAAGAGCAGAAGAACAACTGGGTTTCTGGCTATACCATCCAAATGTGACTGATCTCATCTGATCTAATAAACTAAGCAGGATCAGATGTACTTGGATTATGGAATAACTGGGCCCTAAAAACTGGACACAGGATAGAAGGACATGTCTCCTTCCTCCCTCTGTTCTTTATACATTATTCTACTCTGGGTTAAAGCATGCCCACTCTCCACTTTGGTTTCCCTTGACCCATCCACTGTATGGACAGGAGAGAGTTAATGGCATGATATGGGCAAGCTATAAATTTCCCATCAGTGTGGAGAGAACAGGATCGTTGGCAGGGAGGGGGCTGGGCTGGGGGGGGATCTGGGAAAAAGCCAGGAGGTTGTCTCTAGGTAACAATAAACACTGCAAGCAAGGAGCAGCTGTTACACTTACTCTCTCTGAATCACAATGCTGAAATAACACTAATAAACCAGTGTGCCCAACACACAGGCATATACACATTTAGGGCCCAAAACCAAGTTGCACCTCTAGGACTGCCCTCTACTCCAGAGTAGGGTCTTGATGCCATAGATACAGCAGTTCAGGCCTGGGAATACTTGCAGGGGAGGATGAGGCTGATGAGTGCTTCCCAGTCCAAAGGCAGTCGTGGAGTCAAGCTGGGCAGGAGAGGCTAGGAATACAATTCAGATCCTGTGATAGTCAGTGGTAGAAACAATTCAAATTCAGCTATCTTCTCAGCTGGGAAGAAAGGAAGGGGCAGGAAGTGTGTGTAAGAAAACATGACTACTTACCATATCTGGTCAGATTGGAGGTGATCAGGTGGCCACGAACTGAGTTGGCCAGGGGGAGGTGAAAGAATAGGGAGCAGAGAAAGGGATTTGGGAAGGAAGAGGATCAGAGAGAATGTGGTATCTCTCCTGGGGCTAAAGCCCCCCCCCATTCCTGCCTATACCTCACTGTATACCTAGGCTCCCCCTCATAGTACAAGTTTTATATCCAGGGCTAGATGATGTGTTGGCTTAGGTCAGAACTAAGCTTTAGTAATGGGTCCCAGAGCTCCTTATGCTGCCAGGAAGGAGGAAGAGTAAAACTGATCTCATCTTCCTGCATGAAGAACAGTTTATCTTTGTCCAACCAGTCATGTCTGGGTCACCAGTAGATGAGAAGAAAGCCCTCATTCTGGATAGAAAGCAAAGCTTCCAGAAATAAAAGGAACAGAAACAGACAAATAAGAACTCACTATCTATCACAAAATACCCACCCAACCCTCTCTTCTGAGGCCAGAAGTCAGGGTATTTATTATCACGTGCCTGGATATACTACTATCTAAAATCCTTATTGTTCTCTTCTTGCCATTTTCAGTCACTGAAAAAGGATGATACATTTGGCCCCCCTGACCTGTGAGAGAGAAGAATACTAGCACTTCTGAACATCGGTGGCTACAGCCATTTCCCAGCCTGTGCCAATACCCCGTTCAGCAGTCTAAGTGCTGCTAGATGTTCTTCTCTGGTCCAAGGTACCCTATTCTAGTGTGCAGAGCACTAAGCACAGGTGGCAATCCTTCCTGGGTCTGGTCTTGTAGTACTTGTTTTTCTATTAAAACATTCCATGTGGCTAGAAAGATGGCTCAGTGATTAAGAACACTTGTTGCTCTTGTAGAGACCCAGGTTCAGTTTCCAGCACCTACAAGGTGACTCACAACCACCTGTAACTCCAATTCCAGAGGATCTGTTGCTCAGTTCTGGTCTCCACAGTACAGTCACCAGGCACACATGTGAATCACCAGATATACATGCAGGCAAAACACCCACACATATAAATAATCTTAAAAAAGAAATTTCTTGCACTAGGCATGGTAATACATGCTTATAGTTACAGCACTTTGGAAGATGAGACAGTATTGAGCCTTGGTGGCCAGCTTGGGCTATATAATGAGATTCTCTTCACAATAACAAACAACAACAGCCTCCCCCCCAACCCAAAGCTTTAATGTTAGCTGGATTCAGAGTTCTAGGCAGGCAACTGAGGAACCATAGTATAGCTGTTTATCAGGAACCCTCTTTTGGAAGGTACCCAAGATTTCTGGGCTGCCCTGACACAAATGGATGTCTAATATTCTCTATGTAGCCTGTGGAGAGAGTAAGTAATATCTGAGTCTTTCTTCTCTGGGAGAACTGTCTCTCCTGCTTACTTCTTTCTTATCTCTCCCTTTCTTTTCACAGCTGGGACATCTCATCTAGAGGAGAGATTTTCCATCTACAGAGCTCAGAGTGGGCAGGATTGGGGCAAAAGAGAACTCTACAGACTTGATCCCCCTTCCCCTCTGTTGTTTTTATGAACCACCCCCACTACTGTGAGTCACCAGAACCTCAAGCTCTGCTGAGCTGCCAACAGCCTTCTTCCTCCCCCTCTTACAGACAGGCAAATATGTACCCAGTGAGCCCCAGTGCCCAGCATACCATAGGGCCACAACACTCTTTCTTTCTTTCATTTGTTTTATGTGCATTGGTATTTTTCTTGCATGTATGTGTGTGTAAGGGTGTTAGATTCCCCTGGAACTGGAGTTACAGACAGTTGTGAGCTGCCATGTGAGTGCTGGAACTTGAACCCAGTTCCTCCGGAAGAGCAGCCAGTGCTCTTAATCTCTGAGCCATCTCTTCAGCCCCCAAGCCCAGCACTCTGTTTCATCCCTAGGAATCTGCAACACAGACACAGAGATGAATGAGCAAAGAAGTGTGAGACCCTAGTTTGTGCTCTGTGTAAGGCCACAGTTCTGGCTGCCTATACAGTAGAACAGGATCACCAGCCAGGAGGGCTGGCACATTTGGGCATTATCACCTCAGCAGCATGTAAAAGGAAGCAGAAGAAGATGGGGCAAGAATGTGGTTTCAGAAGCAGACATCTATCTCCTCCTGGCTTCAGGTCTGGCCTGTTTCTGTTTTGGGGCACCATAGCACTGCTACCTCTGTCAATGCCTTTCTGTTTTCATTTCTGCCTATGGCCCTGGGAGATACAGGGAGATCTGTATAACAGCTTTCTAAATATCAAGGTGAGAGGTTCAGATTTCCAGATCTATCCTCAACACATAGGAAAACTGAAAGGAAAAGGAAGAAAGGGGCCCCAGTAGAGTAAAATCTAAATGCTAGGCCAATGCTGTCTAATCCCAGAAGGTAGGGAATTCTGGGTACTGTTACCATTTCCTACCATATGTACTTAATATCTAAATATTTTCCCACAAAGGGCCTGGCTTTCTTTGGGACTTCAGAGCAGGCATGGACTTAAGGGTATAAATCTGACACCCTGGGATAACTTGGGAGTAGACAGCAGACCTGGTAGAACTGGAGGGAGGGAAAGCAACTCTATTCCTCAGAGAATATCCATCATGTAGAGTAAATGCTTCCCTATGTCTCCAGTACATTGGAGTAGGGATGAACCAATTACCAAGAGCAAAAAGGAGAGTAGCAGGCTTGTATACAGAAAGTAGCTTCTATCCTTTGCTGTGTGCCATTCTTCATTGCTTTATGTTCCAGACCAGAAACAGCAATTCAGTAAACAGTAGCCCCCTATGCCCACACAATATTCACTGTGAATGTTCTGTACTATGTTGAACAGTCAGTCCCACAGGAGGAACTATAGGTCTCAAATCTTTTATTTTTGGTTGTGATCCCAGCCTTTAATGACTAAGCCATCTCTCTAGCCCTAGGTCTCAGTTCTAAAGTGTCAGCATCCTATTTCTCTTCTTCCTCATCTCCTTTGGCACAGTTCCCTGATATCGACAGTCCTGAGGTCCTTGGAAGCCAAAAGAGGCCTTGAAGGAATTTTTTCCAGATTGTCCTAGGGGGATATGAGGGCCTCTCATCCTGTTTGAGAGTACGTAACAGACCGTGACAGCCCCTGACAGTCTAAGGCAGATCAGGACAAGGTGGGAAGCTGCAGAGTCAGATCCTGCTTTTCTCAGTTCTAGGGATGGAAGGAAGGTAAGGATGAGAGCTGGAGAGTATGGAAAATTGTTGGTATTGCCTTCTAACCCTGTATTCTGTCCTTGCCTCCAGCCCAGTATAGCCCCATGAAGCACAGATCAAAGAATGTTGAAGATTTTGAGAAAAGAGGAGAATGCTGAGAATGCCACCTTTGGCAACTTGGTAGGATATCCCTCTATTACCTTCATTCATCCTTCTTTCCCTGACCCTAGCATTAAGAGCAAGGAAGGAGCCGGGTGGTGGCGGTGCACACCTTTAATCCCAGCACTCGGGAGGCAGAGGCAGGCGGATATCTGTGAGTTGGAGGCCAGGCTGGACCGATAGCCTCCGAAACAATACAGAAAAACCCTGTCTCGTAAAACCAAAAAAAAAAAAAAAAAAAAAAAAAAAAAAAAAGAGCAAGGAAGGAAATAAGGGGATGGGGATATAGACAGCTGGAAATATGCCCTTTTCTTTAGGATAAACCAACAGTACAAGACTCAAAAGGGACCTAAGACCCTAAGGCCAGAATATAACATGAATTCAGGAACATTTCTAATTTGTTTTACAGGACTTTGCATTGAACACTGTCTCTATTATAGTCATGGGACAAGAGGTGTAAAACTATCTTTGACATTTTGGCATAACTTTTCCAATTGCTTATATGATAGCATGGAAAATTGTGACAAGATTTCCATATAAATGCAGGGCAGTGGTGGCACATGCCTTTAATCTCAGTACTCGACTGGCAGAGGCAGGTGGATCTCAATGGCAGCCTAGTCTACAGAGTGAGTTCCAGGATAGCCAGGATTGTTATATAGAGAAATACTGTTTCAAAAAACAAACAATCAAACAAAAACCATTTTAAAAAATTAGTCCTATGCAGGGGGGGTAGGGGTGAGGGGTTTGGGGGTGGGGTGGAGGGGTGGCTCACAGGAGGATCTCTGTGAATTCGAGGTCAGCCTGGTCTACAGAGTGAGTTCCAGGACAGGACTGTTTCACAGAGAAACCCTGTCTCAAAAAACAAACAGACAGACAAAACTACCACCGACAAAACAAAAACAAAAAAATTAGTCTTATTTGGAAGATCTGCCTTTTGGTTAAGTAGCTGAGGTAACTGAAGCATTTCCTTCCCTTAGATCTTAAAAAAAAAAATGGCAAAATCCTATAGAGAAGGGCTGGAGGCAAAGATGGATAATGACCTCTGAAACGGGCTGCACAAAGGGGGATGCTCCCCTCTTACATCTCTAAGCAACAGTCAGAAGACAGAGATGAGAGTCACTTGACATGTCAGATATTAGAGGACAGAAAGTCATGCTTATGTTTTTCACTTGACTTCCTTCCTACCTTACCTACCTACTTTTTCTTGCCCCGTGCTCTCAGGAGCTCTCCAAATGCAGAACATAAAGCAACTTCAGGGCAGGATTCAATTGGTTCTTCCACTCTGGGTCTTGGATTCCATATCTGTACAATGAAGGGGTCAGGCAAGATGAGTTCCAAGTTCCCTTTTTTACAACAACATTAAAATCTCATTTGCATGTCAATTTGCCTATAATCTCTATGGCAGTATTTCCCATAGAAATGTATAGAATGGGATTTGTTCTTTCCAAATCCCCTTGACCACAGTCCCAGGTCCATGATCCCTAGCTCTTATTCTCTTTCTCTTCAGGGACCTCAAAGTTCAACCCCACTTCCCTGTTGTGATCTTATACTCAACTACAGGAGTAAGAAAACAGCCTTATCTACTATTCTGGCTGTAAATTTAAGGCTACATACCTGAGTCAATCAGCATAATTTCATCTCTTTTAGGAGGTCCTGGCAGTTGGGGGAAATCCTGGCACCTTTCCCCAGTGCCTCCCCTCCTCCTCCACCTCGATATTCTCCATGCCAGAACGCAAAGTGGCCAGTGATTGATGGGCCTGGGTTCCTGGTAACCGCACCCAGTGGCCCAATCCTCCTCCCTTATCCAATCCCTCCCCAGTCCCTATTCAGAGATCAGATTGTCTCATGTTGGTCCCTGAGGTCCCATTAATTAAAAATACATCCAATTAAATGGCAGGTGAAAACGTGCTATTGGAGCTCTACACCCCCTGCCCCAGCTTGGTCTTTCCACCCTCACCCCCCTTTCTAAGGCTCAGCTGTGCTTTGAGCTGAGAAAAAAAAAAAAGATGTGGAGACAGGGAGTAGAGGAAGATGTAGGATAGGAGTATGACATGGGGGGGGTGTGCTTGAACCTCTGCCAGGGTAGCATGTGCCAGTCTGGGAGGGTGGCACCATGCCCTGGTGTCTAATTTCTGGAAGTGTGAGTAGGTTAAGTCAGCTGGATATCCACCTCCATTTCTCTTAAAGGGGCAGAGGGCCGTCAGAGGGAATGGCTAGCTGTACTGTCCTGCTTCTGGCTTTGATAGACAAGGAACAGAAGAAGTGTAAATGGCAGAGGGATCTTTGGAATAGAAGTAGATAAGATGTTCAGGGGTGGGAAGGGGTTGATTCATCTTGGTATACCTCTGCTATTTCCCAAACTAGGAAGATAAAGAGCAACAGACTGGAATTTAGGTGTCAGAGTATGGTGACATTCTAGATCTTAGCTATGTCTACCTTGCCTACAAGAAAGTGGAGAAAAGGATAGAAAAAGGAAGGAAGGAGTCATAATTTGGGTGGGAACAGATTGGTCAGATAGGATAAAACACACACAGATAGATGTTTATATGAATACCACGTACCTGAGCACCTTAGATAAAAATACTCAGAGACTTTCCCTGTTGGCTCTTTCTCTAAGCTAAAAGCAGCAGCAGTAGTAGCATTATATCACCATGGCCTGGCTGCCTAGTAGGCTGTGCATAGTACATCTCCTTGACAGTCACTAATTGATCTCATTTTCTTCCATCCTACGGAGTCCTAGCATCTTGCCAGATAGGGCATCTGCCTCCAACCCAAAGTCCTCCTCTGTCCCCAAGTGACACAAGTCTAACAGACACTGGATACTGCTAGGAAGGACTGACTAGGGTGACGCTCACAATCAGGCAGGAGCGAGGGTGCCAATTCAGGGTTTCGGCCTGGCTGCCTTGGCAGCCTCAGCACCTCCTCACTTCACTTTAACGCTAATTGGAGATTTTAATCTGCACTGCTGCTCTGCTCAGGGTGCTGGGGGGAGCACCAGCTGTGCAGTAATTCCAGCAGCACCGACTGTTTAATCAAGCTGTCCTCCTGGGGAGGGGCCTTTAGGCATGGGGGAAGGAAAAGGAGGAAGACCTCTGTCATTTCCCTGAGCTTGTTCATTCTGGAAGGCCATCTGAGGGTAAACTGTGGAGTTCTCAGTCCCATAAGGTCCAAGCCACTTGGCATACCCAGAAGAGCCATGACATGGCATAGAGCAGCAGGGGCTCATAGCCAAAGCAGTCTCTCTCATGCTGCTTTCTGCTGTATTTTTGGCTCAGAGCTCTCTGGAGTCCTGGGTGTGTTTTGCCAGATCAGATACAAAGATCTACTAGACTTGAATTCTGTAGGTTTGTGTGTGTGGAGGGGGTGTCAGGGGGGAGATGAGGTAACCCATTTTCTCAGTCTTAGATTTCTCAATATTTTCTCACCAACAAAGATACTTTTCTTTGAAAGCTTGTCAAAAAAAGTTTTCTCCTCTGAAATCCAACCAATCCACTCTCCTGAACTAGAATTTAACATCTTTGGGGTAAGGGGACACTGGGTTTGACAGCTAGAGTCAGTTATACCTACCTTGAAGAGAGAATACCTGAAACTTCTAAGTTCAGCTAGGCACCCATTCAATCAGCAGGCCTGAAGGGCCATTTGAAAGGAATAACAAGAGGTATCAGCTATTTTTCCAGCTTCTGGTCCAGGTTCTCTGGCTCTCTGGGAGTGTTTCTGATCCTGTGCCTGGAAAGAGTGCCCTTATCCAACTGTTTCCTCAGGGGCTTGAGTTTTAATTGGCCAGCAGTGCCCTCATGTGGTAGAAATCAGGACTGCAGTTGCCCCACTGGATAGACTGCTTTGAAATATCAGGTTGATAGACAAGTAGTAGTTGTAAATGTTGGTGCTTTCTAATGCCACCAAGGAACTAAATGCATATGTACTACCTGACTACTTCCTGGGGCATTAGATGCTTTCTAACATCTACTTTATCTCACTCACTCTGTCACCCATGCTCCAAGGGGAAGTAGCACCTGACTTAGAGCAGGCACTTATCTAGGCTTGCTGCTTTGGCTGTCTGGGTTGCTGAAGTGAGAGGCACTGCTGAGAAAGGGGCCAGAGAGTCAGAAGGATAAAGCAGTATCACCTCAGGAGGCAGGGAGACACTTTAACACTGCTACAACTTTCCACAGGCCCCAGAATAAAATGAACATCCGTACTTTTGGGGATTAGGTAAGATGTTTTTTTGAGATAGGGTTTCTCTGTGTAGCCCTGGCTGTCCTGGAACTCTGTGTAGGCTGGCCTCAAATTCAGAAATCTACCTGCCTCTGCCTCCTGTGTGCTGGGATTAAAGGAACGTGCTACCACTGCCCAGCCTAATATGCTGGTCCTAAGGAACACACTAGATAAATATTCTCAAAAGATTCCCAGTAGGCCTTCAGACTTTCAGCTTCCAGAGAAAGTGTATTTGTTACTGTGTCACTCTTCACCAGTGTCAAAAATTCTGTTTACTGGTCATTTCACATACCTGCCAAATGAGGGAAATGGTTTTGAACTACAGAAAAAGTAGTTGAGAAGGGAACCTCTAAAGACTAGGACTTGGAAATTACTGAGACAACGAGCTGAGTGACAAATGACTTCCCTTTTTGGAGACACTGAACAACAAAAAAAATTAATTGAGAAGGTAGATGTAGAAGTTATAGTTCCAGCTCATCTGTGGAATGGGGGGAAAGGGAGAGAGACACAAGAGACAGAGACAGAGGTCATAATTTGTGAAGCAGCACAACCTACTAGCAGAGAAGGAAGGTGGAGGTGCTGGTTGTGGGTTCTGAAGACAGAGGATGCAGGCTGAAGGTCTCTACTTCGGGTGTCTCATGCAGTATTTGGATAGGAGTAATCTTCCACTGAACCTAGAGAGAAAGTAGTGAAGCTGGTTAGAGGCAATGAGAAGGGATAGTATTGTCCTATCTTGACCTAAAGAAAACAAACACAAAAGTGTTTTGAGGGGGGGAAGTGTTTTGTATATAAAGAGGTATGAACAAGTGAGATGTCTATCCAAAGGAGACTGAGAATAACTGAATATAATACCAGCACTACACTGTAAAGGAATATCCATTAACACAGAAATGAAATAACTGCTATTGCTAGAGAGGGGCTTATCCATTCTACCTGGAAGAGAACTTGTTAACTAGAAGGTAGGACCTCAGAACAGGGCCAAATAAAACGCTTGGGAACATTTCTGGATATCTCAGGAAAGGACATGAAATGTCTCTGGCCACAAGTGACTACTCCATGTAAAATCAGGCTAGTGGCTTCTGACTGACTTTAGTCCCTACCTGGCTTCAAGTATTGTGGACGAGACTGTTTGACAGGCTCTCGATTCAAGGTAACTGACGGGTGTCCCAGAGTTCTTCAGGGCCCATCCCTGCTGCTGCCATCTGTGAAGAAAAATAAGAGGCTATATCAGACATGAGACAAGAGATCAGAAAACAAAGAGTCTTTGGTCATGCACAGGAGATTATAGTGTAGACAGCTACCAGTTACAGCTGTTTCTCCAATTCTTTTAAACCTGAATTCCCCCCAAATTGCCAGATGAATCTTAAGAATGCTTCCAGAGGAGTTGACTGTTCCAAATTCCCACATCCAAGAACTAGCTCCTAGGTTTGTAAGTGCAAAACCATGGCCCCAGTACTTAGACATCTAACAGGAAATTCAATAGAAATAGAAGCTTTGAAATACGGAATTACTATAAAGGGCAATGAGCATTAGTGTTAATACATGGGTAATGCAAGATTGTAACTTGGAGGAGGTAACCTGATTTTAGACCAGATCACCATCTTTGATTTAAGGTTCTTGTATTCATCAAAGATTCTTTAAGAGGAGTTCTGAGGCACCCTGGTTATGAAGCAGCAAGGTTTGCAGGAGAGCACATTTGTTGCAATTTGGGCAAATAGGTCTATCATATATTTCCTAGGAAGGCAAAAAGTGTTTGCATGAAGATCAACCCCACATTCCTCTATTCTGCCAATTATAATGCAACAAACTAACTGCAACTAATATATAATGGGACATAACCCTTTGTTATCCACAGACAGTATCCATTTGGCAGATCCCCTAACACAGACCACAACTATCTCCAAATTACCCAGTGTATCTTTGCTTCCTTCAGCATTTCCCTTTTTGCTATTACAGGCTCCCAATTTCCTATGTCCAGAGAAAGCAAGCATAGCAAAGGGCAGCAGACATAGCTCCAGGATGAGATGATTTACAGAATCTATCCAGCAGACCAGCCACCTGCTAAACCTATTTTGGGTTTTGACCGCTGTGAAACACTTTGTCCAAGAACACCAAGTACTGATTCTTCCACCTCCCTACAAATAAGAGAAAGGTAGACTGTCTCCACCAACTTCTTTGAATCTGAGAGTAGTTTGTTTTGTCTTATTAATTCCTATTAATCCCATATCCCATTCAGATACCCACTCCCAGCCCTGCCTAAAGTGGTGCCCTCTCTCTCCCCATTTTGATTCTTTCCATCATAGCTTTATTGTAATGCTGAGTCTGAGTTGAGATTTAGTATGAATTTTTCACATTGCTTCTGAGGATCTTTTCCTATTATCAGTCCTCAGAGTTCATAGCTAGGAATTCTTTGAAAATTTGGGGTAACTAATGGCATGTGGATCTTTGGCTATGGCTATCACTTTCCTTCCAACAAAATAGAGTCCTTATATCTAAGAAAAAAACTATAAAATTTGTATGTCATTGAGATTCTTTTTCTAAGTCACATTCTTATTTGCTTACTATACGTGTATGTGAGGTGTGACTGTGCCACAGTGCATTTGTGGAGGTCAGAGGACAACTTGCAGAAGCTAGTTCCTTCCTTCCATCATATAGGTCCTGGGGAATGACAGCAGGTACCTTTACAAGCTGAGCTATCTTACTGGCCTTGAATGAGCCAGGGTCTCACTATGTACCACTGGCTGAACTCAAGAGCTGCCTGTCTCTGCCTCCTGATCCCTGGGGTTAAAGGTGTATATCACCACACCTAAACACTAAGAGATTCTTCTTGAATGTAGAAACACATAACATGGTTTTGTACTAATGACTTCAAATCTATTTTTACTCCTCAATTTCTGTCTCCCCCTGCCCCCTTCAGAATCACAAGGTTTTTCTTTCTTGAAGTAGATTGGGGTTATCAGGAATAGGCAATCTAAAAGTTGAAGGCCTGATGCTTCCTCATGTAGGTTAAAGTTCTGCCTCTGGGAGCTAGTCTTAGATGGATCAATAGTCTCACTGCATGACTATGGATGAGACACTTTCCTTCCTTAAGCCTCAGCATCTTGCTCTAAAAGCAGAGACTGGATTACATGACCTCTTTTCTAGCTCTGGAAATCTATGATTCTGTAAAGTGCAAGAGCTAAATGTTCCTTCCTCCCCTTGTGATAGCCAGGCCTGTTACCCTTCTCTATGTCGCTGTAGAAAGAAGTACCCCTGTAGTGTATACCTAATGTACTTTGACTAAAGGGGAAAATGAACCCTACCCTGAGAGTTCTTCCTGTAAGTGCCAAGTTCTTCTAAGAGGAAAAGGTAAGGAAGGAATCTAGTTCTGACCTTGATAAAGCAAACAGGGGACTGCTTCTCCCCACCCTCAAATTGCCAGACAGAATACACACTTGAGTTTGTCCTAGGGAACCCCCATATTAGTGGCTGCTAGTCCCAACACTAGTGTGTGTAGATGGAAAAAAGGGACATGTAAATACATCCACAGCAGAGAAATAAATATCAAACCCCACACACTCCTGTTTTCCTACTTTAGGACTATACATGCCTGCAAGAAGCCTTAGTAAGAGTGGACACAGCATCCCAGCATTTCTTCTCCCCAAAGCCAGGAAGGAAGAGACAGTGAGACAGGAGCTACTTGGCTTCCTATAAATTGTTTTGTCCTTCCTCACAGCTGCAATCAGAAGCTAAGGACTCCCGCAGGCCTTGTTCTGATCTGCTGCAGGCGATGGAGGGTTTTTGAAACGGAGAGGACTTGGCTGCAGCCCCGTTTCAGCTGCCGTTGGGGCTGGCTAATGGGCTCATTCGGGAAGACCCCCGCCTGCTGCACTAAAGAGTCCCCCGCCGGCCCCCTCCCCAGTCCCAACCCAATTAATAAATGGGGGCTCCCACTTTATGGCTCTGGGAACAGGAACCAGAGATACAAATGACCCCCAGGGAGGGACAGAAAAAGGCCTTCCAAGAATCAAGCCAGAGAATTGTGCTTCCAAAGGCACATGCTGCCACAGGCTAGTCATTTCCTATTTTCAAAGCATTAAAGGGGAAGAAACTGACAAAAACAAAACAAATCCAAAAACGAAACAAAACCCTCTATTTTCTTTCCCAGATCCAGGATAGGCTAGCATTTTTGATGTCTTTGCTACACTCCAGAGACAGACTTTTTTGCCTGTTTCTCCAAACTGAAAAAAGCTTAGGGCAGATACTGGGTGCATCTGGAAACAGTGCATGCTCTACTGTCCTCCCTTGGCAAGGCCTAGTCCTACTATCTGTAACACTGGACAAAGGCACATTGCATTTGGCTAACAAGCGCCTGCTTTTTAAAAACAAAGCAGCCGCCAGGCAGTGGTGGAACCTGCCTTTAATCCCAGTGCTTGAGAAGCAGAGGCAGAGGCAGGAGGAACTCTGAGTCTGAAGCCAGTCTGGTCTATAGCCCAAGTTCCAGGACCACCAGGGCTACACAGAGAAACCAAAAAGAAAAAGAAAAAAGAAAGAAAAAAAAAGCAGCCACCTAATTTTCACCATCAGCTCAACTGTGTCAAGGGATCCTCATCTGGAAACTACCTTCCATCCCTCTCATTCACACCCATGCTGTCAGCAAACTTAATTGCTGTGGATCCCCCTCATTTCTTTGGATTCCCTTACTTCCATTCTAGTGCAAGTCCTTTGTGCCTCAAGTCTAGGCAAGAATATGAGCATCCTAAAGAACTGTTTCAGGAAAGTTACAAAAGGCTTCAGCATAATTTTCAGTTCACTCTAGTTTATTTTATATTACTCCTAAAGAAACCAAATTCTGCCGGGTGTGGCGCACGCCTTTAATCCCAGCACTTGGGAGGCAGAGGCAGGTGGATCTCTGTGAGTTCGAGACCAAGTCTGGTCTACCAAGCAAGTTCCAGGACAGGCTCCAAAGCCACAGAGAAACCCTGTCTCAAAAATCCACCCCCCCAAAAAAAAGAAACCCAAATTCCAAATGCTAATTAAGGCTAGTAAGATTGGGTCTCCAACTTCATTTCCTAATACATCTTTCCTGTTCCAGCCCTCATATGGAACACACATAGGCCCCCTCTTCTCCCCAGTTTCCCATAATGCTAGTAAGAAGCTCTTATATGGGGCACAGAACCCAGAGTCTTCTTTCTCCCCAAAGTCACAAAGAAGAAGAGACAGTGGGACAGAAGCTACTTGGGTTCCTAAAAATTACTTGGGGCTATGTGGTATGTCCTGCCATCTTTACTTTCAAAGAGTCATTCTGATTAATTCTGCCTTTTCTGTTTATTTCTTTGCTTTGGCTTCTTCCTCTTCTTACAGTTATAGGCTTACTTCATAACCTGCACACCAATGTACAGACTTAAAAACTACAGATTCTTAACTCAGCACATGAATACAATCCCCAAACTCGACGAGGCAGAATTGTGAGGTCATCCTGGAGTATCCACTTTTGAAGCTAGACTGGGTGACATAGTCTTTGTCTCAAATGGAAAAATGCAGCAAACTAAAACAAAAATATCAATTCCCCATACCTCAGGCAAGTATAAGACTGACTTCTCTCCCTAGATCCAGACACTTTCTACAGACGGAGCCCTCTCTTGGTGTTCTTGTCATGCTGTCCTGTACTCAGAATACGACTTTAACTAGTGATATTCCTGCTTTTCAATGAAGGTACTTCCATGCATAACTCTGGATACAGTATATGTCAACTTTCAGGCTGCCACCTGCTCCAAAGGATATCAAGTCCTTCCAAATTACAAATTCAGGCTGGGTAGTAGAGGCACACACCTTTAATCCCAGCACTTAGAAGGCAGGCAGATCTCTGGAGTTCAAGGTCAGCCTGGTCTACAAATTGAGTTCTGGGACAGCCAGGACTACACTGAGAACCCCTGTCTCAAAGAAAAAAGAAATTAAAAATTCATCTTCGTGATTTCAAAGTGTTAAAAACAAAAAAAAAAAAAAACCAAAAAAACAAACAAACAAGGAACTGGGGAAATGGTTCAAAGAGTACTAGCTGCTCTTCCAGAGAACCTGGGTTTGATTCCCAGTACCCACAAGGTAGCTCACAACTATCTATAACTCCAGTTCCAGGAGGATCTGATGCCCACTTCTGGCCACACACCAGTTAACACACATGGTGCAGACATGCAAGCAAAATACACACACACTATAAAAAATTTTACCTCATTGACTCATACTATTAAGGACACCTTAAGGATGAAAACTCATTTTATTACATTAAGAAAAAAAATCTAGGATCTCTTGGGGTGTGGTGGCATGCACCTTTAATCCAGCATCTGAGGCATAGGCAGATGGATCTCTGTGAGATCCTAGACTGTATAATGAGTTACAGGACAGCTAAAGCTATATAGTCTCAAAAAAACAAAAACAAAAAAAACGAAAAACAAAAAAACAAAATAGGCTGGGTGTTGGTGGCACATGACTTTAATCCCAGCACTCGGGAGGCAGAGGAAGGCGGATCTCTTGAGTTTGAGGCCAGCCTGGTCTACAGAGCCATTTCCAGGAAAGCCTCCAAACAATACAGAGAAACACTGTCTTGAAAAACCAAAAAAAAAAAAAAAAAAAAAGATTTCACATACTTGCTATGTAGCTGAAGACGACCTTAAACTTCTGACCCCCCTGCCTCTGCCTTCTATATTATGGGATTATAGATATGCTTAATCACATGTTCAGGCCCTGTTCCCTAATATAGCCAAGATTCATTCTATATTCCCAGGTAATCTTAATTTCTAGAATGTAATTCCAATGCCAAGTGTAATCTTGCTCCCTATAAGACCTGCCCCTAGTTCATTATTTTACAATAGTGAAGTTATGTGATCCTTTCAAATGAGCAGTGATTATTTCTTGGCCTAATCTCATCCTAAAATGGTTAGAGGAAAAAGTGATCCACTATTCCCCTTATTTCTTACATAGAGCTCAGGATCTTCAAAGAAATTTGCCTTTTATTCCTTCCAACCTTTGTCTTCAAGCTGTTCGATAATTAAGATGCCAAAAGCAGTTGTGATGGTGCACACCTTTAATCCAGCACTTGGGAAGTAGAGTTGAAGGCCAGTCTGGTCAACATAGTGAGTTCCAGGCCACTATACAAAATACTAAGTATAGTGTCTAACATGTAGTGGGTATCTTAACATGAATTCCCCTTTTCTCTCTTCTCCCAACATCATAGGTTTCTCTGCCTTTCTGGGTCTGTGTCAAAGATGGCACTGAAATAATCAAGCTAATGTTCTTTTGTAGCTCATTCATTCTGAGGCTCTTAATTTACATATTCGGCTCTTCTATGCCCTGCTCATCTAAGCCAAGGGGAAGATAAGCAGTTTGAAGCTTGGCCTAAAATATATAAAACCATTTGCAATCTTAAAACTTTCGACAGGTATGGTGGCAGAGGCAAGTGGAACTCTTGTGAGTTTCATGCTAGCCTGGTATACAATTAAGACAGCCAGGATAACAAACAGTGATCCTGTTTCAAAAACAAACACTTGGAAACTACAAGCAACTTTTAATTTCTAGCACATTACTCCTTATTCCTGAATTACTTTTGAACCATATAAACAGCATTGCTATATAAATGTCACATATTAGTTCTCTACTTAATACTTTTGTTTATAGGTTAGGCATGGTGGCATGTGCCTTTAATCCCTGCACTCCAGAGGCAGAAGCAAGTAGATCACTGAATATGAGGCCAGACTAGTCTACATAGTAGCAAGCCAGTCAGAGTTACATGGTGAGACTGCCTAAAAACAAAAAACAAACAAAAAAAATGCATTCAATTTTTGCTGATGGTCTTTAGACACTCTGAAGGAATGTCTTTAAGATACTCAATAGTCTGGGGGTTCTAGGCCCATTCTTTAAGCCTAAAGGTACTACTGTGACCAAGGGAAACTCTTTATTAATCAGAATTACTTAATGTAAACAACCTAAAAGAGTGAAGCTCTAAAGCAAACACCTCCTCACAAACCACTGCCAAGACAGCTGTAGTTCTCTATTCCTGCCCTATTTCTACCACCTCTTTATACTTTTTTTTTTTTTTTTTTTTTTTTTGGTTTTCCAAGACAGGGTTTCTGTTTTGGAGGCTGTCGGTCCAGCCTGGCCTCGAACTCACAGAGATCCACCTGCCTCTGCCTCCCTAGTGCTGGGATTAAAGGCGTGCGCCACCAACGCCCGGCTTGGTTTTGGTTTTTTTTTTTGTTGTTGTTGTTGTTGTTTTTTTAAGGGTTTTAAGTCCTAATGGAAGCTGCAATCAGTCTGAAGCAAGTCAGAAGTTCCAGAATTAGCATCTGTTAAATCTTTAAATTTAGCCTGTTTATTCGTAACTGGACAAATTCAAACTTGCATTAGTGTAGTCCAGCATGTTATCTAACAGTGGTCTTCACCAGTAGTATCCCTTTTTAGGAACCCTAGAAGTTCTGAGCCAGACCCTTAGGTAGACAAAAGATCTCTAGGACTCAGGCTTTGTTCATTTTGCACTAACTGCTATACCGTATCCACTACAAACAGTCTCTCTCAGAGATGGTTCAGTTTGGAGACATTGTTCTTTATTCCTTTACAGCTATCAACTAGGATTTACAGTGACCTTAGACTAAGACACCAAAAAATTTATTTATAGGGGCTGGAGAGATAGCTCAGAGGAAGAGCATGTTAATCTTCTAAAAGACTTGAGTTCAGTTCCCAGTACCCACATCAAGTGGTTCACAATTGCTCATAATTCTTGCCCCAGGGGATCAGATAACCACTTGTGGCATTCTTGGGTACTTGCACACAATATGGTGCATAAACACACATAAAAATGATAAGTCTTTAAAAATCCATTTATTCCCAGGTCCTAATGAGACATCTAAGTGAACTTTATACCTATATCCTTACTTCAGAAAAGTACGTTGAAGTTGAGGACTATGTAACAGTAAAGTTTCACTGACAAATACCTACCTAAAGATTATGAAAGACTAACTCCACACCAGTCTTTCTCAGTATTGGATTGATTAATTTTAGATAAGATCTGAGAGCAACCCAGTGATCAAAACATTTTGGCACCCGAGTGATAATCACCAGAGCATCAAGACAGCTTTCTACTCCACATCATAGCCTTCTTCTCAACAAGCTTTATTCCCCATAAATATCATCTGCAATTGAACTTAGAAATGTTACTAGCAAAAGCAGCACCTTTGGGATGAGGGAGAAGAAGAGGTAATGGTTGAAAGAATAGAAGCAAGAATACTGAAACATAACACAGAAGTTCCTTTCATACCTTTGCAATGAGAAAGTATGGTTATTTTCTGTTCTTTACCTCCCACTCCAGAAGTTAAAGATCCAGAAATTGATTCTCTGAATTCTCTGGAAATATTATCAAAAACTACAAAACAGTAATAACTCTAAACACCCAGTAAAGTTATCAGTAATTATGGTAAACTTAAAACACCCTAGTAGGATCCTGACTAGTACAGAAAAAAGAAAAAGGTGAGGGGAGGAAAAAAGGAAGGGGAAATGACAGCTTTCCAGTGAGGAGGGATAGGATAGATAGCACCAATGATTCCCACAGCTGTCTTCCAACTTACGCTGGAGGAATCCCCTTCTATCTTGAGAGTCCTAAGGCTATAGAAACACTTGGAGGTATTCCCACACATGAGAAAACAAACAAACAAACAAACAAAACCACACCAAAAAAAAAAAAAACTCAGACAAACAAAAAACCTTCAACTAGTACCCAGGAATGCTCACCTTACCTATCAGGCCAACTAAAAGACTCAGCAGCCCATCTCCCCCTTGAAATGGCAGGCCATTTCTTCACTAAGGAACTTCTCATTCTCATTCTACCTAGCCCTTCAGAATTACTAAACTGTGAACAGAGAAGTCACTCAGTAACTTTATATAATCCAATGGGGGGGATCTTTAACAAAACAAATCCTAGTTTATAATGAAGAACATTGTTAACTTACTATATAGCCTTTTAAAAACTAAGGGTGTCTCTCTGGGAAAAGAGTGCTAAAGAAATTCGGGTACTGAAAAGGATTTCTAAATGGAAATGGCTTTATGTATGAGAAAAATGTTCTTGCTAGTTAAGTCCTTAGTCTTTAGACACAGAATTACGGCAGCCACTGTTATAAAGTGGAAACAATACACTTTGGTAGCTTGAAATTCACATCTAGTCACAAACATGCAATGCACAATGACCTAAAACCAATTCACTGTCTCTGGAGAGACCACTAAGAAGATTCTTGGTATAGGAACAAGCACGAGCTATCCAATCTCCATTAGGATGTAAAGGGTATGATTTTGCTCACCAGCAAGGGACACCAAAAATAGAGAAATGCAGTAACCCTCAGCAGTAGCTTTTTAATCCTTATTTGTTCATGTCCTGGATGCTCCTTATGTTTCTACAACTTGCTCATATCACTATCACATACAAAGTTCAGACATTTTTCCTCTTCCTTTCTCGTGCCTTTTTCCTAGCTAGACTGAGCACATATTGTCAAGAACTCCTTAGTATTCTAAACCATAAGCAAAACTAAAACAATTTTCTCCTTTGGTAGAGTTGGTAAAGATTTTAGTAATAGCACAGACTTTAAACAATTCTGCTTCACTTCCTGGCTTACTGCTGTTAGGAAATCTCAAAGGGAGCTGGATACATTAACCCCTATGCCGATGCGCTTGTGTAACATTGTGAAACTAGATTGGGTGGAATGGTGGGGATCCTGGTTTCAGATCCTTTGGGTCTAAAACAGATTCTTACCAGCTTCTTTTGATGACTGTTGAGCTCAAACCCACTTACCTCTCCTGCCAGGAGGAGTCAGTCAGGGTACATGAAGCTCAACTCTTGATGGCTTCATACTACCATCCGTTTTCTACTTTTTGCTTTTCAAAACGTTGTTCTTATGGATACCCCTAACTCAAATTTTAATTCTTTAGTTTCTATTCTATCATTCTCAAGCACCTCTCCAAATCCTGAGAAATTTTCTTTTGTTTTGGTAGTTTATGAGTCTATAGCATTTCTGAAATTGAGAACCCATAATATAAAGGAAAAAATGTCCTTCATACATGATTAGGTATGCTCAAAGGGTACAGAAATTAGAAGTAAATGCAATGGAGCAAAAGTGGTATATTAACAGGAAATATTTAATTTTCCAATTTCCACTTTCCATCTTTATAAACTGAAAGAAAAAATTTAATATATTACAAAATATCTGTACATAGACAAGGTACACCCAATGGGGGCCAAAATGAAGAGAGAGAAAGGAATACAGTGTCAGGAACCTATAAATCAGGGAGAATGAGGTGGCAACTGACACTTTTCCAATGCACCATTCTCTCTCAAAACCTGCTGGTAACCAGTTAAACACTGTACCTATATATGCATTACACAAACACACACACACAGTGATGATTATGACATAAACTAACAAAAGTCCTACATACAAACTTGTGCTAACTGCTCTTTTGTCGTTTGTGAATCCTTATCCCTACAGACAGATGAAAAAACTAAGGAAACTGGATTAAGCAAATAGGCTTTTAAAAACCGCACACAAAAAATGATCATGGTCAAGCCAGTTTTGCCTCTTATTCATAAACAGAAAATAGATTTCTCATCTGTTCAAACTAATTTATTTAATGACACAATAGTTAAAACCCAAACCACTGTTGGATGGAATTAACTAAGTTTCTACTGTTCAAACAGTTGGGTTGAAAATTAAGCCAAATTTTTACTTCCATTATGTTTATAGATAATGTAGATGAAAAATGACCAAATACCTTTCTTCCTCCACATATATTTCAGGTTATTTAAATGAGTTACTTTCCTCTGCTTTCAGAAGTAGTCAAAATTATTACAAAAATACTTTTTTAAAAGCAAGACTCCCAAAATGGGGTGGGGATGAAATGGGCTCATACATATTTATACACACATTCACATACACTCACCCCCTTCCCTAGTCGGGATGGGGGAATGGAAGCTTATGTAAATTAGACTATTTGGCATAATTAAAAATATAGTGTGACAGAGGGGAAGGGAAAACATTATTGATGACTGCCCATAACCAAAATACAATGAAAATATATAGAGAAATTTATTCATATGATGGGAAAACAATTTTTTTCACTGAACAGATACTTATGAATGTATCCCCGCTCAGTTTCTTTAATCAAAAATATGGGACTAGAGCCCAATACCTTACAATAAAATATCCTAAAATAAGGCCCATGTCTGAGGACTAACTAGTAGCAGACTGAAGGTACACATAAACTTTAATGCAATCTATGGATTCTCAGTGTGCCTAGAATATCTAATTGGACATCCTGGCATAAAAAAAGCTATCAAAGCCAAATGGCTAGAAGGTTCACTTCCTATTAGTGTTTGGCCTTATGGCAAAGCCAGACAAAAACCCAGAAAATAAAGAAATATACACACTGGTATCTATTTCAGTAACAGGGGAAAATAATTTTTATGTAGCTGAAGAGGGTTCTTCTTTCACCTCTTTAAATTTTTAAAAAATTAATACACCTTTCTAAATATATTTTTTAACTTAAGAACTTGGTATTTAAACATGAAATTTCACTCAATTTCTGAAAACTATTCTCCAAGATGCTCAAGTATGTTTGCTTTTCTTTGTAAAAGGGAGCTTAACCTACATTTCACAAGTCTGTGGAGATCAATATATGACATATATATACTTTTAAAATACTCCAGATGCTGATAATCAGAAATGGAAGCCTTAATGAGGAGCCTCTCAAGTTACCTCACTCTGAGATCCTCTCTTCCACTTCCTGTTTTGATAAGGCAAAGTCCTTGGGAAATCATACTTTAAACCCTTTACCACAATCAAAATGATTCCTATAAGAAATGGCAGACTATACATGCTGCAATGTATGCTTATCAATACTGTTCTTTCCCATGGTAAGCTGCTTAATTTTTTCTTTGACGGTATCAGGGGTTGATATATCTTCAGATATACACCCTAAGCTAGGTTACATGTCCATGTATTTTCAGGATTTTCCTCTGACAATATCACAAGGCTCTGTTTGAAAGGCTTTTTTCCTCAAACATAAAAATATACACGTAAACAAAATGCTTATTGATCTTATTACCCCTCTAGGTATGTAGGTACCATCTCTAATTACAGCTCAGCAGCAATGTCCTATCATTTACAAATCAGCTTCCCCATCAGAACTGGCTTAAAAATTTTTTTTTAGAATTGAAGAGTTACAGAGAACAATGTGGGAGTTTAAATTTCCTTTCTTTTATTTAAAAAAAAAAAAGAATTTTTCCAGGTTCTTGGGCATCTTTACTGTATTTTCTTCCAAACAAATGCCTCAAAAAGATATAGGAATAGGGGCAGACACACAGAGGAAAGAAAAAGACAGGGACAAAAAGGAGAGGAGTAGGAGAATGAAAAAGCAAACAAGCAAAAAGCAAAGATTGGGTAAAACCTACCTACTTGCCCAAGAATGCCACTTTCTACAGCCTGCTTTATGTGCAGGAAGAGGGATAAACTTTTGTCAAAATTGAGTAAACTTAAGGATGAGTAATTTATTTGGAAAATGTATGTACAAGATGCTTAACATAGGTAAGGGGAGTGCTCACTGAAGTAAAAATGTGAGATGGTAGAGAGGAAGGGAATATTTAAGCCACTGTTTCCCTTCTAGTAAAACCCTAAGAGGAGCTCAGATCTTGTGAACACTATTGTCTTTAAAGGAGGATGGGGAACTAAATAAAAATTCAAAAGAAACCACACACAAACACACTCATGTGCGCACTCGTGCGCACACACACAGAAAACAAAACAAACAAACAAAAACTTAAAAAACCAAAGCCTCTTCAGAGCCATCTCAAAACAAAACTGTTCTCTTCTGCTCAAGTGCGGGCAATAAGCTACTTTTCAACCGAATGTCTCTTTTTCTCCATGTTTTTTTTTTTTCTATCGCTCCTACATAAAGCAGAAGTAAATATTCTGGCTATTGCCCATCCAGGAGGAACTGGTGCCAACATTGTTGAGTCGCCTGCTAGTAGCAAATGAGCAAGGAAAACAACGGACAGCGCGTTGCAGTAGCCAAATGCAGATGATTACCTTGCTCTGGCAAGTGATTTCATTAAAGGTTCAGAGGACTAGATGTAAAGATTGATAGGGAAGGAATCTTTCAGGGCATTGATGTCTCTGGGTTAATAAGGAACTCCTCTCCCTCTTCCCCCTCGTGGAGGGACTCTTGCAGCCCCCCGGTAGAGTTTTCCATAAGCAGAAGACTGAGTTGGGCCCCCCCACTGAAGAGTTGTTCCTGAGCTGTTGGCCCCAGTGGCTCCTGGTCCCAGCTCCCCATAGTTTTGCAATTTGGTCTCTGCATGTACAACAGAGTTGCTATTTCCCTCAGATTTCAGGAATGGTTGCCCAACCACAGAGTGTAATGCTAAGGGAACCCTAGCAAAACGAAGGTCCTGATCCCCTGGGAACTGCACTGACCCTGTGCCCTGGTAACTGTTGGACTCCCCAAGGTGGCTCACAGAGCCTGAGAAGGTCCTATTCTTCACCAGGGTCTGGACCAAAGATTCTGTCAAGGCTGGACCAGAACTGCGTTCATCAGTGTCAGTGGTACTGAACCCTGCTTCAGGCCCATCAGTATTTCCGTAAGTCCTGTTGGGATGGGATCGGGTGGAGTACTCCATTGGTCTCAAGGCCTGGTGCTCATGTGGCAGGTGGCCAGGAGGCTCTGCTTCAGGCTGGGATAAAAGTTGCAGCAAGGCGGCTGTCACGGCGGGATTCAACTCCTGGGGGGCGCTGGAAAGATCGCCTTCAATCAGAGGGGGTGGAGGTGGCGGCGGTGGAGGTCCAGGGGGCTCAGGGGGCCTCTTCTCTGGTGGAAGAATGTGAGGAGGACATGCTGTGGAAGGGTTACTTCTTTTAAACACCATCTTAAAAATCACATGTGATTATAAACACAAACACATACTACCCAACACAAATAAATACCAATACAAGTAACCAGATACATTAAATAAAACCTTGGGATCAGGAAACTGAAATTTATAAATAAAATAATCAAGTGATTAGAAGTAAAAGAGTTGCACTCTGGACCTAACAGCTGGTATAAAAAGATGTTATGTTTCAAATGATTGTCCTAAATTTTTCTGTTTGAGCTTTCCTTCCTTAAAGAATTGTTCTAATATGTAGATTGTTAGCAACCTCTCCATCCCTTCTGCTATTAGATCAAAATATTATTGAAATGAAGCAGAAAGAAGATGAGAAGGAACAATATGCATTCTTTGGTCACATTTCTAGCACATAATCTTTCTGTACAACTTGCAGACCTGGCTAACATAGTTACACAATGTTTGATGATATTAAGATTAACCTGAAATACAACTTAAAATATACAGGAGAGATGCAATCAAGAAAAAAACTCAACATGTATAAAAAGTCATTTTGCTTCTCCAAACGTTTAGTCAGCCATTTCTCCCCATAACCATTTCTTCAAGTTGGATATTAACCAACTACACTGTTAATCAGTTTCCCGAATATCTAATAATTGTAAAACCAAAGTAATTCTATTGTAATTTTCTATTTTTGTTTTCTTACCTTATTCATGTTTTTTTATGCTACAAAAGAGAAAAAACACTCTAGCAGTGTCATGCAAAACACATTTGATAAAAATGTGTTCATCCTGTGTTAAGAATTTAATATTCAGGAATATGCTGAACTAATACTAAGCTCAATTATTACTAATATCGTTCTTGAACCATTCCCCAGACTTTTGCTTTTTTATTGCTGTCTAAAGTTTCCTTACAATGACTTCTTACCAAAGCAAGAGATGAGAGATACAACAAAATAAGTTTGAGGCCTTAGAAAACTACAAAAACAAAAGCATAGTAAGATTAATGTGTTCAAAGATTGAGAGTCAACCTGCTAAAAAAAGTTTAATGTTTTGGTTTCATCTTCCAAGACTTTTTCTTTTTTCTATAGAAACATTTAAAAACATCTATATGGTCATTCTTCTATTTTTTTAGTGATGCATTATTGTCATTACTTAAGCAAGTCAAAATCAGTTTTTGGTTATAATTTGGTATTTCTGTAGTATGATTATCTTGAGAACACATTGAAAAGAAAATAATAAAGTGTGTACTCCCCAAGTAAGCAGGTGAAAGTACTTTAAAAACAATATACAATTTTAACACTATGGAGTGGAAAATGAGGCCGTGCGCTATATGAAGCAACAAATAAGGTAAAACAGTCTAGAGTTTCTGGAATTGCGGGTACAAGCTGAGCAGGCAAGGGGAGGCAAGGTATCAACTTCCAGTTTTGAACAGAATAATAAACTTTATAATATGTAACTCCAAGTTACTTGTTGTTGAGTACCAGGGAAAAATATATTTAAAATATATTTAAGACAGAAATTTACAATTTGGAGAATAAATAACCTGAAAGAATAGGGTACCTGAAGTATAACCAACCATGTATTATATTTAAGAGCTTTTACTATCAACACTACTTATATCTTTATAAGGATATCCAAGTACCAGTGATATTATAAAAGAAAGAAAAAAGTATTTAGAACCTATTCATGAAATGAAATGTCAAGTTTTTTAATAGTTGAGGGAGGGGAAATATCCCAAACCAACCTTAAAAGGCATGGCTGTAAAAATGGCAGTTTAAGTTTATATTCTTCCAATTACACCAATTTTCATTAAAAGAACTACTAAAGTTAATAAAGCTTCTTAAATAAAACCATAAAAGTATAAATTACAAATCATACTGTCCTCAGATTTAAAGTTTTGATGTTATCAATCTATAATAGTTTCATAATAATGGAGGGAGGTAAATAAATGCAATTTCAACCATGACTCTTTCTTAACAAGTACAGAAAACTAAATTACCAAACTAAGATCATTACCTTTCTTGCTTATACTGTCTGCCCTCTCTCTGGTGGAAGTGCTTAATGAACAGTGAAATGGGCAAGTAAGAGGCACCAGGATGTGGTGGCATGAAGCAGGAGGATCTTAAATTTTGAGGTCAGATTGTGCAACATAACATCCCAGAGATGACTATACAAAATATTTGTACATTTTGATGGATTTTATTTGAGATCAGGTGGTTGGGCCTGGAACTTTCTATGGAGGACTAGGATGGTCTTGAAATCACAGAAATCTACCTGTTTCTGCCTCCTGAGTGCCAGAATAAAAAATGTATAACATCATATAACACATCCACCACTTGTATTCATCCTTAGTTGTGGCATTTTTACTCTCTCCTCTAAAAACCATATCCAATTTCAAGCTATATACTATGACTTATTTTCAGTTCAACTTCATGTGATTGACAGCTTGTTGGCTCTATTATTTGGTGAATATTTTTCTATCAGGATGTTATTTAATTTGACCAAGATCTTTCAGACCCTTTGATTTTTAGTTGAGAAAAAAAAAGTTTTTGGAGGAATGATGGGTAGGATCTGACACACTGAGATTTTAAAAGCCTACTTTAATTCTACACAGCCTTTTAAAATTCTTAATTTAAATATTTATTTTTATACTATGTATGTTTAATCTGCATGTATGTCTATTTGCCATGTGTGTACTTGGTCCCTGTGGAGGGCAGAAGACGGCATCAGATCCTCTGGAACAGGAGATACAGGCGGCTGTGAGCCACTGAATGGGTGTTGGGAATTGAACCCAAGTCCTCTGTACGAGCAGCCAGTGCTTTTAACCTTAGAGCCACCTTCCAGCCCCATTATATAGCCTTTTCTATTACTGTCTTTGAAAACAACTGGAATCATCATAGAGAATAGCAAAGTGATTCAAGACATGTGAGTGTACAAGTTCTAATTTTGTCTGCAAATAATCAGCAGAACACACTTACTTAAATTTCTTATGCTGCAGTTTTCCTATTCACAATACAAAAAGTTAATTTTATTGTCTTTTCAGCTTTAACAATTTTCACATACATAAAAAGCAGGTTATGTATTTGACCTTATACTAGTGAAAATAAAAATATTTTCTGTACCAAACCAGATGAAATGTAAATGCAGGACCCTAAAGTTCAAAGTTAGTATACCTCCCTCTTCAGCCTCTGGGGCTCTTCTTATTCCCCAAAGCACAGGATCTTCAAGGCCAATGAAAATTTCCAAGGAGTTGAAAACATTTTCAGGCAGTAAAATTTTGCAAACAGATTGTGAATCAGAATTGATTAGAGAATTTACAATGCTTTTTCTTCTAATAAACTGCACAACTGTGGTCATGTAACACGAAGTGTAACACACTTTTTTCCCCTTCAGACTTTGTTTTCTTTTAGTAATGCTTACTTCCTGATCCCACTGTTTCTTTCAGAAACACAGACTTAAAAATTATCACTTTTGTATACAATTACTTCTTGGAAAGAAAATGTAAGGTGTTATCTGCTTAGAACAATTCCCCAATTATTTTCAGGAACTGAAATGATATTTTATTAGGACTTTCTTGACTGTATCTTCCAGACAAGATTCTGGTATCCAGGATCCACTTCACTAGATGTAAAGAACAATTTCATGTTTATTTAAAATCAAAATTTTCTAGGACTAGCTAGCTACACCACATACGTAGCTGTTCAAGATACCTCACTATCTATGACTTTGGTTTCTTTGGTTAGAAAACAGGGGCTTTACTTACCCGTACCCTTATGAAGTGGAAAAATGATCAGTATATGAAAGGTGCTTTGAGACTTAAATGAAAAAGCCGGACAAGAAATACATCATTTGGTGCTATGTTCTCCTGTAAACTAGATTACAGAAAACTGAAACTGAGACCAATGATGTAAAAAACAAAACATTAAGAGATTTTTAAGAGGATCAACAGCACCTGAGCTCAATGAGATTCATGACCGGTCTGTTTACCTGCTGGCTCCTCCTGTGGCATTGTAGGAGTTCTTCGGGGCCCCTGTGGCCCACTATTCTTGTCACTGGTGTTTTCCTCCAGGTTACCTGCTGGCTCTTGGGTTTTCATCAGCTGACTCAAGAGAACTGCCAACATATTCTGCATGTCAGCTGGTGTGTTTGAAGCTTCAGGGGTTGTCTGTTCTGCTGAAGGCGGGACTGATACAGAGGGTACCTCCTTCAATGATTCCTCTGGGGCTATGGATTCTGAGTCCTGCTGCTGGGAACTGGCTTCATTCAGTGCACTAATAGATTGATTCAAGGCTTCCAGCTGCTGCTGCATCTCTGGGTTTGAGTGGATATTAAGCAGCTGTGCCATCTGAGGGATGCTCAGGTCAGTTTGGCTCTGTAGCAGGTTTAATAACACTGCCAATTCACTTTGATTCAGCTGCTGTGTGATGTCACCAAGGCCTGTGGAATGAGAGTGGAGCCAATATAAGATGACAAGTTGAAAGGCAAGGCCTCCTGCCTTCTTCGACTGACAAAAGCAATTTATAGTACCCAAAGACACAGTTTCATTTACATAATTTAGTATCTCAGATTACATTACAGTTTATTTTTGACAACTAGGAAGTAGTGGCACTTGCCTTTAATCCCAGTACTTAGGAGGCAGAAGCAGGCATATTTCAATGAGTTTGAGGTCAGCCTGATCTATAAAGCAAGTTCCAGGATAGCCAGGACTGCTACACAGAGAAACCCTGTCTTGAAAAACCAGATAGATAGATAGATGGATGGATGGATGGATGGATGGATGGACGGACGGACGGACAGGTGGGTAGAAAGAATTTTAGGACTTGGATTGGTGAGATAGCACAGTAAGTAAAAGGGACTTGCCACCAAGCATAAAAACTGTATAAAGTCCAGGACCCATATAATGAAGAGAACCAAATCCTACAAGTTGTCCTTTGAACTCTACATACTTTATGTGGCATCTCAGCAAAATAAAAATTAAAACAATAAATAAAATATAAGAACTAACTAAATAAAGCATGTCTGCATTATATACAAAAGTGACTATATCTTATCTGTATCCTTTTAGGTCAATGACTTTCTTTTTTTTTTTTTTTTAAAGATTTATTTATTTATTACATATACGCCAGAAAAGGGCAACAGATTGAATTGCAGATGGTTGTGAGCCACCATGTGGTTGCTGGGGATTGAACTCAGGACCTCTGGAAGAGCGTCAGTGCTCTTAACTTCTGAGTCATCTCTCCAGCCCCAGGTCAGTGACTTTCGACAAAATATTTTATGTAAAAACTGTTAGGACAGATTTAAGAATTCAAGTGCCTAATGTGCCAAATGAGTTGCCTTTTTTTTTTTTAAACAAAAAGAAGAATTTATTTATTATGTATAGAGTACTCCATGTGTGCCTGCAGGCCAGAAGAGGGCACTGGATCTCATTACAGATGATTGTGAGCCACCATGTGGCTGCTGGGAATTGAACTCAGGACCTCGGGAAGAACAGCCAGTGTTCTTACTAACCTCTGAGCCATTTCTCTAGCCCAATTTGACATTTATTTATTCAAAGGTTATTTATCTGCTGTATCCCAAGCTGGCCTCAAAGTTGGTGTGCAGTGATAGATAACCTTGAATTTCTTTTCTTTTTTTCTTTCTTTCTTTCTTTTTTTTTTTTTTTTTTGTTTGTTTTTGAAGACAGTGTTTCTCTGTAGCTGTGGAGCCTGTCCTGGAACTCACTCTGTAGATCAGGCTTGCCTTGAACTCAGATATCTGCCTGCCTCTGCCACCCCTGTGCTGGGACTAAAGGTGCCCACCACCTGGCTATAGATAACCTTGAATTTCTGATTCTCCCGAATCTACCTCCCCAGTGCTGTGTTGCAGTTATTTGCCACCATACTAATCTGAGTGAGGTTATTTATTTTTAAGGTTTTTCTGAATGATTCTAATGTGTACCAAAAGTTGAAAATATCATTGTAATATCAGCTACTTTGAAGGCTGAGGCAAGAAGATCCTAATTTCAAGACCATTGGGTTGACACAGAAGGCAAAATGAAAAAGACCTGTGGGTGGGGGGAAAAAAAAGCTGTGCTATTATAGGAGAAATACTTTGTTATAATGGTTATTTTGACACAGTTTTAGTATAACAGGTCAAGTAATAATCTACCGAACCAATTACATTTAGCAATTCTGATATGACATGACAGGATTCTAAAACCTTTTCAAATCAAACATAAATAACTCTAAATTATTGCTAAAAAGCTACGTCAAATGCTAGAAAGCTGGCTCAGTGGTTTAGAGCATTGGTTGCTTGTTTTTTGTTTGTTTGTATTGGCTGAGTTGCCAATACTCTTAACTGATGAACCATCTCTCTAGCCTCCCATCTATCTTTTTTTTTTTTTTTTTGGTTTTTTTGAGACAGGGTTTCTCTGTATTGTTTTGGAGGCTGTCCTGGAACTAGCTCTTGTAGACTAGGCTGGTCTCGAACTCATAGAGATTTGTCTGCCTCTGCCTACCGAGTGCTGGGTTAAATTAAAGGCGTGTGCCACCACTGCCCAGCAAGAGCATTGGCTGCTTATCCAGAGAACTTGGGTTCAAGTCCCAGCATCCTCATGGCAAGTGACAACTGTCTGTAACTCCAATCCCAGAGTATCTAACAACTGCTTTTAGCTTCTGCAAGTTACAATCACAAACAGTGCACAGATGTACATGATGACAAACACCATATACATAAATAAAATGAGTAACTTTAAAAAAAAGCCACAAACTAACCTTAAATTTTACTTATTTAATTGATTGGTTTTTGTCAAACACAATCTAACAGAGATACAGTATTCCTTATTTCAAGGAATAAAAATTTATTTACTATAGGCAGTAAATAATGTTTATCTTCTCCTGAGAAATGGAGATAACTATCTCTCTCCTAATATTCCATTGGGGAAAAAAAGGGTTATGAACACATGCGTTCTACCCTCAAAATCTACATAAGTGCACTTAATAGAAGTAGAAGGCTCTCAGCACTGACCTACTGCATCCCCAGGAACAGGCTCTGCCTTGACAGGAGCAGGCTGAGGGGGTGCTGGGCTACTGTTCTTCACAGGCTCAGCTGTTGTCCCTGAGGTAGTTTCTTTTCGAGAGGCTTTGGATGGAGGTGGCTCTTCTATTACAATACCACTTTGTCGCTGGCGTCTACGTTTCTTACTCCACAATTCATGACAATCCTGCCAGTGAGGTAGGCTGGAAGAACACAAAACAAAGAAGGAATAAGCAGTGAGTAAACCGAAAAATAATTAATATAGAAAAACAAGGAACACTGGAAATAGAATAAAGAAACATAAAGGTAGAATGCAGTATAAAAAGAATCCTGGCAGGAGGTAGTGTATAGAAGTATTTGGGCAGTAAGAAAAAAAGGACCTTGTTAATAGTAGAAACAACTCCTATATAGTCAAAAACAGTTTGTGTTGGTACAAAATGAATAAAGAGAACTTTATTGGTCAAGTTTCAGCTGGGGCACAGAGATGAACACCTTATAAATAGTTATGAAAGCCTAGGAACAAGTCTAGGAGATGTCTTAGTAGGGTAAAGCTTAACAATTTGGGTTCAAATTTGGAACACATATGGTAGAAAAAGAAAACCAACTCCCACAACTTGCCCTGACCTTTATCATGTAGCTCAGCAAAAGCATGAACACACACGATGAAAAAACAGAAGAGACAGTGTTCTAAATCTTGGAAGTAAAAAAGTGGTGGTGGTGGTACATGCCTTTAGTCCCAGCACTCGGGAGGCAGGTAGATCTCTGAGTTCGAGACCAGCCTGGTCTACAATAGCTAGTTTTGGGACAGACTCTAAGCCACAGAGAAACCCTGTATCGAAAAGACAAAAAACAACAACAAAAAACCCAAAAGTGATGGTGGTGCATGCCTTCAAACCAAGAGCTCAAAATACAGATGGATCTCTGTGAGTTCAAGGTCAACCTGGTCTACACAGTGAGTTCCAGGACAGCCAAGGCTACATAGTCTAGAAAAATAAAACACCCAAAACAAAACAAAACAAAACAAAAAAAAAGGAAAGAAAGAAATCTTGGAACTATATAATCCTATCATATTTAAATCACCAGTATACAAAAAAAATCCAGTGAATTTCCATAATTGGATATCAACTTTTTAATTCATGGAGTTAAGCTGGGCATATCTTTAATCCGAGCAACTAAGAGGCAGAGGAAGGTGAGATCGATTCTGTTAGTGTCAGGCCAGCCTGGTCTACTTAATGAGTTCCAGGCCACACAACAAATGAATAAAACTACATAATAGCCCCCAAATTTCAGTAAAAGGCATACATATAAAAATTCTAACATAAAAAATGAATTTGGATAGATCCTTAGACAAGATAATTTATAGTTAACATCTACTCTTGTACTTATCTAAATCCTCTCTTTTGTTTGTTTGTTTTTTTTTGGAAGACATATTATCCCATGCTAACCTGGAACTCTTGATTCACCTGCAATAGCCTTCCAAGTGCTGGGATTACAAGTATGTATGTGTAAACCACCATATCTGTCCAGTCTTTCAACTGGTAAAAAAATAAATCTGAGGCAAGAGGACCCTAAATTCAAGGCAGCTTAGATAACTCAGTGAGACCATCCCACACCTCAAATAAAACATACAAAATCTCAAAAAGAAACAAAAACCCTAAAAGGGTGGAGAAAGTATTCATTAGTTAAGTGTTTGTGCTGTTCTTGCACAGAACTTGAGTTCAATTCCAGTTCCAGGGAATCTGACACCATCTTCTGGCCCGCACAGGCAACCACTTACATAAGCACATAAAAAAACCCCAGCACAAAGAAGGGGCTTTGGAATGTAGCTCAGTGAAAAGTATTTATCTGACTAAAATGTGTAAGGACCATAGTACTGACATAAACAAACATAAATTTTAGCACAAAAGCTATGAATACTTCCAGTGGTAAGTTCAAAGATAAAGGATGCTGTATGTGCCATAAAGTTGAATGTAGGTACAGAATCATTGAAAATGTTCTAGTGTACATTCTATTCATACAATTGTGATGAAAGAAGGCACCATAGATGGCTAAGGTAGCAAAAGCCCATGGAGCAGAAGGCTCATCACCTGAATTTATCACGGACACACAGACACACACAGAAACACACACACACACACACACAAAGTAAAAAAGAAAAATAAATTGTGAAAGAGATATACCAAACACACACAGACACACAGAAAGTAAAAAATAAAAATAAATTGTAACCAAAGAGATACACCAAAACTATATAGCTACATAAAAAGAATGGCAACAAAGGCAGGTAAATCTGAGTTCAAGGACAGCCTGGTCTACAAAACAAACAAACAAACAAACAAACAAGCAAGCAAACAAACACTACTGACCTGACAATGATGTAAACTAAAATTTGAACTGTTCTTAAAGTATAAAAAATAAATAGTCACAACATAAATGATTAAACCAGAGGAATAGTTAAGAGCAAAAACTACAAGGAATATTTTAAAGACACTGTTTAGTACAATATACACTAGAAATCTAGAAACAAAGAAAAATAGCTTGAATCAGATTAGAAAAATTCACTAAATCTATTCCTGACAATCATTTATAGCTATTTTAATAAGCCTATCTTTTTTCTTTTAAGTTTCTCATTTTCATGGGGCATTGGTGATGCATGCCTTTAATCCCATCACTCAGAAGGTAGAGGCAGATGGTCTACAGAGCCAGTTCCAGGACAGGCTCCAAAGCAATACAGAGAAACCCTGTCTTGAAACAAACAACAAAACAAAACACAAAAGTTTCTCATTATACAGCCACCAATACTTACTCTGGAGGTGCCATTTTACTGAGTTCCACATCCTTAAGGAAGTCACTCTGCAGGGTCTGTTCAGCTGTGCAGCGCTTGCTGGGATCAAGGGTCAGCATGTGGTCTAATAAATCAAGTGCTGCTGAAGGAATGCTATAAAAAGGAACAAAAAAAATCAAAACTTAAAAAACTATTAAAACCAACAATTCTGTTCTCTTTCCTTAGGAAGCTACAAAAGAAAAAAAAAACACAAGAAAAATCCACATATTATTCAAAATAAAATGGTTTTCATTTTTCAAGGCTTTCAAAAGAGAAAATTAGAAATAGGGTCTTAAAGAACAAACTCTTCAAAAATAAAATGTCTAAAACTGAAGAGATGGTTCAGAGGACCCAGATTCAATTTCCAGTGGCAGCTCACACTCTTCCAAACTCCAGTTCTAGGGCATCCAACATCCTCAAATTGTGTATCATGGGCTAGTTTAGGTAGCTATCTGGTAAAGGTGGTGGCGCACGCCTTTAATCCCAGCACTCGGGAGGCAGAGGCAGGCGGATCTCTGTGAGTTCGAGGCTGGGCTGGACCGATAGCCTACAAAACAATACAAACCCTGTCTCGTAAAAACCAAAAACAACAAAAAAAAGGTGTATCTGTTATCAAGCCTTACAACCAATATTATGTCCTTAGGATCCACATGGTCAAAGGACACACACAATACATGAATAAATGAATATGAATATGAATATAAATGGACTTAGTGGAATATATTATTAATCCCAGCATTCTGGAGACTAAGGCAGATGGATCTATAAGGAGTTTGAGGTCAGACTAATCTATGTAGTGTGTTTTAGACCAAGTAAGACTACACATTGAGATCATCTCAGAAAAACAAAACAACTATAAAAATGTAATTGTGGGGAGGCAGGGATGGCTCATTGGTTAAGAGAAGTAACTGCTTTTCCAGAGGACCCAGTTCAATTCTCAACACCCACATGGATGCTCACACTGTCTGTAACTCTAGTTCCAGGTAATCCAACACCCCTGCACAGGTTAAATGCCAATTCACACGAAATAAATAAATAAATAAATAAATAAATAAATAAATAAATAAATAGTCTTTTTAGAGAAGAATGTAATTTAAACGTTTGCTGTAGTAAATTGGGCTTAACAGTAAACAAAAGCTAGAAACAGAAAAGAAATGTAATATGATTGTGTTAAACTCACAAAGAGAATTCTTCTCTTAAACGTCTCCTATATTGCTTCTTCGGTTTCATGGTGTTGAAGTAGGGCAGCTTGATAACATCAGGCCACACTGCTGGACAAGGGCTACCACAGAGACGACTGAAAAGAAAGCAAAAAGCCAAGTGCAATGCAGTTAATCACCAGTATCATGACTTCTAGAGGTTCTTGAAGGAGAAATTATCTTCTGGGATATGGGGAGTCTACAGTTTATTACATTAGGGGGTATTTTTTAAAAAGGTAAAGCATGGCTTACTGCTCTAAGGAGAAGCAATATAAAATAACTGGTTATAAGAAAACATACTGGAGGCCAGGTAGTGGTGGCGCACACCTTTAATACCAGAAGGCAGAGGCAAGGGGATCTCTGTGAGTTCAAGGTCAGCCTGGTCTACAGAGAGAGGACAGCCAGGGCTACACAAAGAAACCCTGTCTGGAAAAACCAAAACCAAAACCAAAAAAAAAAAAAAAGAAGAAGAAGAAGAAGAAGAAATACTGAAAGATAGCAAGAGAAAACCATTGAAAAATATAACCCAAAATGATTTACATATTTACCTATAAAGGTTCTCACCATTTTTATTCTATTCAGTTAGAGTTAATTTCTTTCTTTACTTGAACTACGTCTAGTCTATTATGTAGTCATGGCTTTCCAGGACACATTATGTAAACCAGGATAACCTGCTTCGGGGCTGGATGGCTCAGTGGTTAAGGACACTGGTTGGTCTTCCAGAGGTCCTGAGTTAATTCCCTGCAACCACATGACGGATGGCTCTCAACTATCTGTAATGAGATCTGGTGCCCTCTTCCAGTCTGCAGGAATACATGCAGACAAAACACTTAACAAACAAATCTATATATACGAACCTGCCTCTTCTTCCAAAGGCATGTGCCACTCCACACCTGGCAGAATTAATTTCAAAGAGTAAAAATTTTAAGATGGATCTCTGTGAGTTTTTGCCATTATGGTCTACAGAGTAAGTTCCAGGACAGCCTGAGCTATAGAAATCCTGCTTCTTCTTCTTCTTTTTTTTTTTTTTTTTTTTTGGTTTTTTCGAGACAGGGTTTCGAAACGCCCGGCGAAATCCTGCTTCTTTTGGTTTCTTTTTTAGAAGAATGTTTATAGATAACTGAGCATTTACTATTATTACAATGAGTTTTATGTCACTTTTAAAATACATTTATTTGCTATATTTTCCCATTTATTTTACATGCCTATAATCCCAGGATTTAGGAGGCTAAGGTTAAAGGATTATGAGTTTATGGCCAGTATGCCCTATAAGGAGAGACTCTGCTTCAAAATGAAAAAAATCAAACAAAAATAAACCAAAAGAAAAAGAGCAAGGGAAAGGAACATGGAAAAAGAAAAGCAAAGTATAGCAAGAGAGGCCCAAATTCTATTCTATAAGCATTCCACAAAAAGCCTACGTATGGGTTACATTTTAAAACTGTGATTAGAGAAACAGCTTATTGAGAAAAGGTTCCTTCTGCCAAGCCTGATGATTGGAATTCAACCCTCAAGATTTACATGGTGAAAGGAGCAAGAAAACATGTACTCCACAGAGTTATGTTCTTTGTTTTATGAGACAGGGTTTCTCTGTGTAGCTCTGGTTGTCCTGGAACTCCCTCTGTAACCCAGGCTGCTCTGGAACTCACAGAGATCTGCCTGCCTTTGCCTTACAAACGCTGGGAGTAAAAGAGTGATTACCAAGGCCCAACTACACTTTTCTTGTACTGACCTACACCTAAAGAATAAGGTAGCCATCTGAAAAAAAAATAGCATACTTCTTGTGTGTGTGTATGCATGTTCGTATGATAGTCAACCTCAGATGCTGCTCCTTAAATATTATTCACCTTGTGGCTTTCTCATGTGGTCCCAAGTTTGCTGAGGGAGCTAAACTGGCTGGTCAGTGAGTGCCAAGATCACCTATTTCTGGCTCACCAACACTAATGCCATAATAAAGCAACATCACATCTAGATTTTTGTGTATAGGTTCTGGGTATCAAATCAGGTTATCATAACTGCATGACAAATATTTTACCACTGAGCCATCTACTCACTTCCCATTTTACTTTTTTATTTCTTTTAATGATTTCAATAACACTTATTTGGTTTTCATATTTGTTTTTGTGTGATATGGTACATATGCCATACCACACTAGTAGAGTGGGTCCTACATATGGAACTTATATTGTTAAGCTTAATAGTAAGCAATTGTGTACCCAAGAAGCCCTCTCACTGGCCCATTGCAAGTTTGGCTCTATAACACTGACACTACCAAGCATTAGGCATCATGTGAGGAATTAAGGCTTCTTAGAAAACTACTTTTTTTCAACAAATCTTTTTACATTAATTTAATTAATGTGCACATGTAAAAGTATATAGAGTATCCTTCAGTCATGTGAGTTATCAATGACTGAACAAGTGCCATTACCTGTTGAGCCATCTTGTCAGTTTTTTTTTTCTTCTGTTTTTGAGATGGGGACTCACTTTGCTAATCAGGCTGGCCTTGAACTCATGAGATTAACTAATTCTTACTGTCTTAGCCTAATACATAGCTGGTAGTAAAAGCACCACTGTTCTCAAATACAGCATATTTATGAAAAAGAATAAAAGTATGAAGGTAAGACTTACACATTATAGAGCTGGAAAAGTGGCTTAGAGGTTAAAAACACTTTAAAGTAGGATACTGGTTCAGTTTCCAGCACCCACAGGGAAGTTGACAGCCTCTATAACTCCAATTTTATGGGATCCTACGTCTTTTTTTTTTTTGCTTCCAATGACATGAAGCATACATGTGGTGAAATTAGATATATGTAAGTAAACACTCAAATACATAAAAATAAAAACATATAGTGGCACCCCTTTAATTACATCACTTGGGAGGCATTGGCAGATGGGTCTCTATGATTTCAAGGCCAGCCTACTCAACAGAATTAGTTCAAGGATAGCCAAGACAACACAAAGAAACACTGTCTTAAAAAACAAAAACTAGACAAAACAACCAAACAAGACCAAAAAAACCCTAAAGGATGTGCATGAGCTACCACTGAGGGTGCTAGGAACAGAACCCAGATCCTCTTCAAGAACAGAGACAGCTCTCAACTGCTGAACCATCTCTCCAGTCCCCTAAAACATAATTGGTATGTCCACGGGCAATCACAAAAGAGATGGTAAGCTGGACTGAGCAAAGAGAAATTTATTATAAAATCACTGAATAACTAAAAAAAGTTACAGAAATTGGAAAATTTCATTATCTATTCATTATCTAGCTTTAAAAGTATGGGTCATGACTAAGGATTGAGTAACTAAATCATGACTAAATACATACAACAACCGAAAAGGTAGCTAAAAATCAAATGTGCAATAAGTTTGACATGTTTCTGGCAGCATTCTCCAGTGTTATGTTGTATGACTTCACTGAAATCTTGGTTCTGAATACATAACAACCTTGCACTGTGAGTGGTATAATCCCACAAAATACTGATAACACTCAAATAACTAAGCTCAGATTTGAGACTATCATGTTGTAAACTGCAGTGTCTTACCATATACATAACTTTTGGTTCTTTTAGAAACATACTGGCTTAATTATGAAAAGCAAAGATTAGCTAGTTGGGGGTGATTTTGCATGCCTTTTATCCCAGCATTTGGGAGGCAGAGTTAGATGGATCTCTAAATTCAAGGCCAGTATGGTCTACAAAGCTAATTTCAGTCAGCCAGGGATACAGAAAAATCCTGTCCTGAAAAAAACGGAGGGGGGGGGGGGGGGAAGAGGAGGAAAACAAATTTTTTTTTTGTTTTTTTTTTTTTTGTTTTTTACAAGACAGGGTTTCTCTGTATTGTTTCGGGAGGCTATCGGTCCAGCCCGGCCTCAAACTCACAGAGATCCGCCTGCCTCTGCCTCCCGAGTGCTGGGATTAAAGGCGTGCGCCACCACTGCCCGGCTGAAAACAAAGGTTTTAACCAGACATGGCAGTACAATTCTTTAATGCCAGCATTCAAAAGGTAGAAGGATCTCTGTGAGATTCAAACCTCTGGACAGTCTACATAGCAAATAAAAATTCCTATGGACTAGAGATGGCTCAGTGGTTAAGAGCACTAACTGCTCTTCCAGAGGACCCAGGTTTAATTCCCTGCACCCACAGGGCAACAAACAACTGTCTGTAACTCCAAGATTTGACTCCCTCATGCAGACATACATAGAGCCAAAATAACAATGCACATTAAAAACAAATAATTAAAAAAAATCCCTACCATCATCTTTTTTTCCAATATATTTTCTTATTTAAATTAGAAACATGCTTGCTTCACATGTTAATCCCAGCTCCCTCTCCCACTCCTCCTCCCTTGGCCCTCCAGCCCCCCACCCAATGCCCACACCATTCCCCAGGGAGGGTAAGGCCATCACTGGGGGATCTCCAAAGTCTGTCATTTCATCTGGGTAGAGCCTATGTCCTCCCCCATGTGTCCTACCATCATTCTTAAGGAAATAAGTATCAAATTAGTCTATATTTACAGTGTATTATGTTAGAATATTTATTATTAGAAATTGCTATTTGAGTTAACCACTTGAGTTTCATTAAAAAATGGATTTCCCAAAAAAAATTTTTTTTTTTGGTTTTTACGAAACAGGGTTTCTCTGTATTATTTTCGAGGCTGTCGGTCCAGCCCAGCCTCGAACTCACAGAGATCCGCCTGCCTCTGCTTCCCGAGTGCTGGGATTAAAGGCGTGCGCCACCACTGCCCGGCTGGCTTTCCAAGTATTTCTTTTATTTACATTATTTTTGTTGAGACAAGGTCTCACTATGTAGTGCTGATTGTCTAGAATTCACATGTAGACCACGTCTACCTCTGGCTTCCTAAGTGTTGGGTGGGATTAAAGGCATGCACCATTATGCCTGCTTCCATTTATTTTACTATGATTTTCTTTTGTTTTATGTGCATTGGTATTTTGCCTTCTTGTATGTCTGTGAGAGAATGTCAGATTTCCTGGAACTGGAGCCACAGATACTGCTATGTAGGTGCTAGGAATTGAACCCAGGTCCTTTGGAAGAGCAACCAGTACTCTTAATCAGTCATCCTTCCAGTGCCATCTGGTTTCTTAAAATGCTTGTATATTTTTCTGCTTATTTCTTTTTTTGCATGTGTTACACATGAGTATTTGTGGAAGATATTGAACAAATAATGGTATTAGTTCTCTTACACCCTGGGGTCCAGGGATGGAAAGGCTATAAAATGCACATGCCCACACATAAATTAAAAATTGAATTCTATTATAAAAATGAGCATATCTATTTTATTATTATATAAATTTAATTTCACCTTTAATAAACTGTAAAGTTAATAAGTTTATACCAAAGATTATCTTAAATAAATTTATAATTAACCATCAGTAAATGCTTGACTTGCATACTTATTACATACTTTACCTGGGGTTATGCAAAAAAGTTCTCAGATTATGCGTTAAAAAAAAAATGGTATGTAGTCACTTAAAAGCATATGTGTACCTGATCAGTTCTAGCTGAGCCAGTTCCAAATTGGCTTGAAAAATAGGTTTCTTTGTGAACAGTTCCCCAAGGATGCATCTAAAAAAAAGAAAATTCAAAGGTTAGAAAGAAATTCCTTGAGACTATCTAAAGTTTGTCTCAATACACTTTTATAGCACCCTAGGTTACAGGCAATATATTGTGTGGTATAGTAGCCCAAACACTTATTGTAGTGAAAATACACATTGTAAAAGGATTATGCCACAGAGAAACCCTGTCTCAAAAACCAAAAAAAAAAAAAAAAAAAAAAAAAGATTATGCCAGCAGATTAAACTCTGGTGTCTAAACAACAGTCCTTTATAAGCAAGGGAGCTCTTCTTCATCTTTGTTACACCAAGGTGATCTAAGGAAATACAGTTTTACATGGATGTAGCAGTCTCTACAAAGAATATTCACTTGCTTTGTATAACTATCCCATACTATTAACTGCTATAGCAATGTATATAAAAAAAAAACTATTGTATTATCAACTAAAATCAATTCATCAAGACTTAAATCAATTCTGTCATATACCTGTGTTATTTTGAAATGGACATTAAGGACTCAGGAGATGGTTCAGCAGGTAAAATAAATATTGAGACCTGTGTATGAATATATAGAAGCCACATAAAACTGAGTGTGGGCTGGGCGTTGGTGGCGCACGCCTTTAATCCCAGCACTCGGGAGGCAGAGGCAGGCGGATCTCTGTGAGTTCGAGGCCAGCCTGGTCTACAAAGTGAGTTCCAGGACAGCCTCCAAAACAACAGAGAAACCCTGTCTCGAAAAACCAAAAAAAAAAAAAAAAAAAAAAACTGAGTGTGGTCCTGTGCCAATAATGCCAGTGATCCTATCCATAGCAAGATAGGAGATATACATTCTCTCATTCTCAAATGCATATACACACGTAACAAAATAGAAATGAATAAAGTAAAATAAAACTTTAGAAAAAAGAAACACCAAGGTGATTAAGATCACTTGTTTTGAAGAGGACCAGAGTTCAATTACCTGCACTACATTGTACCTCACAACAATCTTGTAATTCTAACTCCAGAGGATCTAACACCTTGTACTACTAACTATAAAAGGGAAACAACGTTTTAGTGGGAAAAACAATACATTAACCAAGTGACCATAAAATTGTTAACATTTCTAAAGGGCAATGGAAGTCCAAGTAAATGCACATATAATGCCCAGTGAGGAACATAACACTGCTTATAGAATATTTTTTAATAACTTTTTTTGTTGTCTTTTGGAGGTTTTCCTGGAACTAGCTCTTGTAGGCCAGGTTGGTCTCGAACTCACAGAGATCTGCCTGCCTCTGCCTCTTGAGTGCTGCGATTAAAGGTGTGCGCCACCACTGCCCGGCTATAATGTATTTATTTTTTAAGTGCATTGGTATTTTGCCTGCATGTATGTCTGTGTGAGGGTGTCAGATCTTGGAGTTAGACAGCTGTGATCTGCTATGTGGGTGCTGGGAATTGAACCCAGGACCTTTGGAAGAGCACCCACAGTGTTCTTAACCACTAAGCCACTTCTCCAGTCCCATGAAATATCTTGCTAAAAATATATAACCTAGATCTGTGTAGTACCTGGTCCACATTCTTCAAAATAATAAAAGATACAAAAAACTGACATGGAAAGCAGTCCACAATTATACCTGTACTACTTCAGGAACTTTGGTAAGGTCACAAGAGCCTACAAGTTATAAACTAGGATGTCCAACAGCAGAGAAATGACTTTAAAAAACAAACGAACAAAAAACAGGTTAGTGTAATATGAGATCCTGAAGTAAACGAAGAGTTATTATTTCTAGGACACTATTAGTAAAAGAATAAAACTGGAATAAGAACTGTACATTTATCCTATATTAACGCTTAAATTTCCTTAATTAGCTCTCTGGTTGACTTCAAAATTGGATCTTCCTGTCTTCATGACTGGGTACAGAATTATAGGCTTGTACTACCCTGTGCAGCTACATTAAATTTCTTGAATTTGATAATTTCATTACGGCTATATAACATGATATTGTTTGAAAGTATTTCAGGGCTGGAGAAATGGTTACAAGAACTGGCTGCTCTTCCAGAGGACCTGAGTTCAATTCCCAGCAACTACATGGTCACTCACAACCATCTGCAATGAGATCTGGTTCCCTCTTCTGGCCTGCATGCACACATGAAGGCAGAACACTGTATACATAATAAATAAACCTTTGAAAATTTTATTTTAAACAAATATAAAGGGAAAAATATATGAATACTCCTTACATTTCATCTGTCTGAAACAACCTGTAGTTCCAGCTCTAAAGGAGCTGAAGCCTCTGGACTCAATGGACACCTGCATTAGTGTGCACATACCCACTTACTGGCATTCACTAAATCTAAATAAATACTCTGAAGGTGGCGATTCAACTCCTTAATCCCAACACTTGGGGGCAGAGATGCTGGGTCTCTCTGAGTTGGAGGCCAGCCTAGTTTTCATAATGAGTTCCAGTGTAGCCAGGGAAAACAGAAAGAGATCCTGTTTCTAAAAAGTATTTTTAAAAAAATGCTAGCATTGTGATGCTCATTATATTAATGTATTTTTTGTTGGGTTTTAGGAACATTTTATAGACTCATGTAGCCTAGGCTGGCCCTGAACTCTCAATTCTCTAGCCTCCACCCCCAAAATATCAGGATTTCAAAGCCTCTATCGCCACCCGAGCTCTATACACACTTTCATTTGAATAGATTATTTTCACTAATTTTTGAGAATTTTAAATAGTGTAATTTGATTATGCTCACCTCCAGTTAAAAATGATTTATTTTTATTATTTATGTGTGGGTTACTTGGAGGCTAGAAGAAATATTTTATCCCCTTGAGCTAGAATTATAGGTATTAGCCTGTTGCATATATTGGAAACCAATCCATGGTCATCCCCAGGAAGAGCATCAAGCACTCTTAATTACTGAACCATCTCTCCAGCCCCCAAATTTTTACTTTAAATTATATGTATTATGTGTGGGAGCAGAAGTATGTGTATGCACATGCCCATGGAGATCAGGGATATCAAGATACCCTGGGACTGGAGTTATGAGCTGAAATGGAGAACCAAACCTGGGATCCTCAGTAAGAGCATCAAGGGCTATTAATCACTTGGTCAACTTTATTGTCTCTACCCCCTTTATCAGCTTTTTCTTCTCCTTCTTCCTCTTATTGTTTTTACTTTTCTTTGAGAAAGGGTTTCATTATGCATACCTGGCTATTTTAGAACTCTCACTTTGATCAGAGAGATCCACTTGTCTCTGCCTCTGAAGTTCTGGGATTAAAGGACTGCACTACTATGCCTCATTTTTATTTGCATTTTTAACCTAAAATGCCCTAAAGAAATTTGTACTTCACTTATAATTTGCTTTATTAGCCTTCCTAGTGTCTTTCTTAATTCGCTTAATGGGTAATTAATGCTCTTTACTCACAGGTAGGAAAAGTAGAAATAAGATTTGTTTCCAATATTAACTGTAAAATTAACTTCCAAACACAGCTTTAAATCAACTAGTAAAATAGAAGAGCAGTAGAAAAGAAAATCACAAAGGAATAGAAAGGTTTGATGATTTGTTTTGGAGACAGTGTTCTCAAACTTGTTGAGAAGCCGGGGAAGACCTTGAATTATTTCTGGGTGGTGGTGATAGTTTCTAGACAGGGTCTTTCTATGTAGTTCCAGCTGCCTTAGAATTTGTTCTGTAGACCAGGATGGTCTCAAGAACTCACCTGCCTCTGCATCCTGGGTTCTGGGATTAAAGTATACACCACCACCACTGATCTGGAGCCTGAACTCTCAAACCTCCTGACTCCACTTGTCAATTGCTTCATATATAATTTGTTAAACTACTCTTTCTATTTTCTGCACAGAATGGTACACCTAAGCACTAAAATGACAGCTCTGTGATACCACACTGGCTCTGCTTCAGAGTTATTTCAGTCCTTTAGTGAAAAAGACTTCATTATGTAATCAACATTTTATTCATCACAGTAAGCTAGGAGGTTGCAGAGACTGGCAAAAAAAAAAAAACAAAAAACAAAAAACCAATATAACTCTATAAATTCCCCCCATGCACCTTGGCTTTCCTTTTGTTTTGTTTTTGGAGATAGGGTTCCTCATGTGGCCCAGGCTAGACTCAAGGATGACTCTAGCCTCTAGCTCTTCCTCATTCATCTTTTTTTTTTTTTTTTTTTTTTGGTTTTTCGAGACAGGGTTTCTCTGTATTGTTTTGGAGGCTGACCAGGCTGGCCTCGAACTTACAGAGATCGACTGCCTCTGCCTCCCGAGTGCTGGGATTAAAGGCGTGCGCCACCAACTCCCGGCTTCCTCATTCAGTTTAATGGGTTGTTAACCTTCCAGCGTAACTATAATAAAATGGGTTAGTACTTTTGAATACAAATATAACCAGTTTCAGTCATTTAAACTTAAATAAAGAATCATTTAATTTAGGTAAGCTACCATCTTGTTAAATTTTAAAAATAAAAAACACAGCACTTGTCTTAAAGACTTACAACACAGGAATGGAAAAAACAGCAATAATGACACACTATTTTAGAAGTACGTGGGAATCATAACCAACATAAGATGAGTGCCACCCCACATACAAATAACAAATGAGGACCATTTAAAATATTTAGGCCCTTTGCATGGTGGTACATGCCTTTAAGCACCTGAGCGGGGGAAGAGTTAGGTGGATCAATGTGAGTTCAAGGGCAGCCTAGACTATATATATCAGCTTTCCATCCACTCAGGGCTACATGACAAGACTCTGTCTCAAAAGAATAAACATAAAAACACTTTATTCCTTAACATACAAAAATGTAGCTTTTTAATTTCATTTTCATTTTCAAGCCAGGAATAGTTTACACAATCTGCAATCCCAACACTTGGCAGTTGGATGAAAAAGAATTCTGTTTAAGGACTTCTTGAGCCATACAATGAGTATGATAACCTGGGGTACATGTGATCTTATCTTAAAAGACAAATTTTTTTTCAGAATATCTATGTTGGTGTACACTTACAACCTCAGCATTTGGGTGGAAAAGGAAGATTGCAATAAATATGAAGCCAGACTAGTCTACATAGTAAACCAACATAGTCAGGGATAGAGAGACCCTGAATAAAAATAAGAAGAAAAGAGAAGGGGGTAGGAGGAAACATATCAAAAAGGAGCACTCCTTAAGAAAAAAGGCGGACAGGGGCAGTGGTGGCCCACACCTTTAATTCAGCACTTGGCAAAGGCAGGCGGATCTCTGCTTGGTCTACAAGAGCTAGTTCCAGGACAGCTTCCAAAACCACACAGAAACCCTGCCTCGAAAAACCAAAACCAAAAGAAAAAAGAAAAAAGGCTGATTATAGATAGAAGGCTTGAACAAGAAAACAAGGATGACTATTAAAGATTATTAACAATGTATCAAGAGAACTCAATAACTAATGAAACCAGATTTAGTCTACTAGAAAAAGATTAGTAAGTTCGAACAAGAATTAGTACAACAAGACTGTAGAAATGGCTAGAATGTCAAGAGCACTTGTTTTTCTAGAAGGGGACCAGAGTTTGGTTCCCAGCACCATGTCAGGGCAGCTCACAACTGCCTCTTTAGCTTTAAGGGACTGGACACCCTTTTCTGGGTTATGTGGGCACTCGTACAAACTTGGCACATGTTTACTCTCACTCTCTCCTATTCTCTTTTCTTCTTTCTCCCTCTCACACAAATTATATATTTTTATTATAATTATTACAATGAACTAAAACATATCAAATATGTAAGTTTATCATTTAATAATGAACCTAATAAAAAAGAAAACTAATAAATCAAATCTCCTTACTGGTTATTTTTGCAGAATAGCAAAACCACCTCACTATTTTGAAAATTGGTAAATAAGTGAAACAACTACCCTTTTGCAATACTAAATGTTAAACCCAGGATTTCATATTAGGCAGACAAGTCATTGACCTATATTCCCACTCCTAGCATTTTGTTTTTGGTTTTTGTGACAGTGACAACAAAAACCCAGACTAACAGAAGTCTATAGAATAAATGATCTAGTGTCTCTAAAGAGACTGTTAAGTAAACAAGTGAAATCAAGGGGCTGGATAAAAGGCTTAGTGGTTAAGAACACTGACTGTTCTAACAGAGGACCAGGGTTTAATTCCCAGTATCCACAAGGCAGTTCACAATTGTCTGTAACCCTAGTTTCAGGGGATCTGATACCGTCACCCCAATGCATATAAAGGTTAAACAAATTATTAAAAAAAAATCAAGAGAAATGGAAAGGAATGCTAATTAAGAGATGAGATAGCCGGGCGGTGGTGGCGCACGCCTTTAATCCCAGCACTCGGGAGCAGAGGCAGGCGGATCTCTGTGAGTTCGAGGCCGGGCTGGACCGACAGCCTCCGAAACAATACAGAGAAACCCTGTCTCGTAAAAACCAAAAAAAAAAAAAAAAAAAAAAAAAAAAAAAGAGATGAGATAAACTGGGGACAGTGATACATGCTTGTTATCCCAACTAACTGGAAACTGAGAGATGAAGTATTACCAGATTCAGGAAAGTCTGGGCAACTGAAGCAAGTAGCTAAATGGTCTCCTTTTCTTAGAAAATAAGAAGTTGGGAGGCAGAGGAAGGCAGACCTTTGTGTCTTAGAGGCCAGCCCGGTCTACTGTGCCAGTTCCAGGACAGCCTCCAAAGCTACAGAGAAACCCTATCCTGAAAAACCCAAAAAATAAAGAAATAAAAAGTAAATTTTTTTTATCTATATGTATGTATATATGTAAGTGTGTAAACACTTAGGAAGAAAGACAAATGGCTAATAATGAGAGGAAAAAGTATATGCTAATTCCATATGAGTTACAGACAAAGCAAAAGGTTAAAAGAAACTTACCCACAGCTCCAAACATCAATGGCTGGTGTGTATCTTTCCTCTCCCAGCAGCAGTTCTGGAGGTCGATACCACAGAGTAATGACTTTGTTTGTGTAAGGGCGACTGAAAGGTAAAACCATCAGGTTGTAAACATGCAATAGCTTTTGATGGAAAATATGTAACTAAACACAAATGGAAATATCTGCCAACTGGAGATTGTTAAAACAATTCCAACAGCAAATGAGCAGGCCAAAAGGAAGCAGAACAGAACTGAAAGGTGAAGAAATCACTTCTAGTCCAACTTATATTAATGTATTTCAATGAATTCAACAGTGTCTAATATCTAGATGTTACATAGCATGGTGACTTCAGAGGGATATGATACCTCTTCGGTCAAGTATGTGAAAGTAACATGCAGATATAAGATTAAAAATAAAAACATGTCTTTGCTGGGCAGTGGTGGCGCACACCTTTAATCCCAGCACTCGGGAGGCAGAGGCAAGAGGATCTCTGTGAGTTCGAGGCTGGGCTGTACCGACAGCCTCCAAAACAATACAGGGAAACCCTGTCTCGTAAAACAATAAATAAATGAATGAATGAATGAATAAATAAATAACAAGTCTTTAAAAAAAAATGAATGAACCAGGTGGTGTGGTGCATGCATTTCATCCCAGCACTTGGGAGGCAGAGTCAGAAGGATTTTTGAGGCCAGCCTGGTCTAAAGAAAAAAACTCCAGGATTGCCAATGCTATAATGACAGACTCTGTCTCAAAAAACTAAAAACAAAACAAATCAAAAAAGGAATGCTAGGTACAGTGGCTCACGCCTTTAATACCAGCACTCTGTAGACGGAGGCAGGTGTATTTCTGAGTTCAAGGCCAGCCTAGTGAGTTCTAGGATGTCGAGTAAAAGATAGATAAACCCTGTCTCAAACAAAACAGAAAACAAGCAAACAAACAAAAAAGATCTAGGTGGTAACACATTCAAATACTCACTATAACTTTGTAGAATTTGAAAGTATCAGTAAATTAAAAAGATTCTTCTCTAATTCCCACCATTTTGCTTTTTTGTTTTTGTTTTTGTTTTTTGTTTTTTTTGTTTTTTGAGATAATGTTCTTGCCAAAGTTGACTTTGAATCATGGGCAACATGTAAACCTTCCCATAGATAGTTTTGATGAATGCCTCACCTTTCTTCAGAGTTATAGAGCCGAGCAAGTCCAAAATCTGCTAGTTTGATTTGCCCACTGTAAAACAAACAATTATTTTCATAAGTTAAAGTAGCAGCAGCTCTCAAATTACACTTGAAAACTTAGGTGCCAATTAAAGACCCTAATGGATTGTAAAAATTATTTTTTACACTTCGTATTTCTAAGGGTTACCCCTCCCCAATTTCCTCTCCTTACATAGTATGTCATGCCTCATAATAACAAAAGTTATTATTGCATTTTTGGATTTGATCTCTAATTTTAAATTTTCATTCTTACCATAGAGTCTGAACTACCCAGCTTGGCCTCCAACTCCTAGACTTAAGCATCAGCTCACCTCTACCCAGTCAAGAACTGTGACTATCATGACACTCCCACACCAGTTTTAACTATTTACTTCTTTTTGTTTAAGTTTAAGCTGAGAAGTGGTGGTGCATGCCTTTGATCCCAGCACTCAGAGGCTTAGGCAGGCAAATCTCTATGAGTTTGAGTCCAATCTGGTCTACAGAATGAGTTCCAAGACAGGCTCCAAAGCTACACAGAGAAACCCTGCCTCAAAAACCAAACCAAACAACAACAAAAACAAAATTGGGGAGACTTATACTCAAGTAAGACAAAAATCAAATAGTAGGAGCTGGTGAAATGGCTCAGGAGTTAATAGCACTGATTCCAGTTCCAGAGGACCCACTACCTTCCCTCAGGCATACACACAGGCAAAACACCAATGCATATAAAAAATAAATATTAAAACAAGAAAAGTAACAGTAACAAAAATGTTCATTAAATCAACCACTGTCGTTCCTAGCAAAGTCTGGACACTGTTATCCACTTGCCCCAAATATTCCTTCTCCACTGTATGAAACAGGATCTCACTATATAATCTTCCAGTTTTAGCTTCCCAAATGTAGGGATTATAAGCACAAGCCACTTTTCTGTCTCATAAACATTTTAAAGTTTAATTTGGAAGCAAATTCCAAGAAATGAAAAAAAGTAAAGAAAGATCTAAGCCGGGCGTTGGTGGCGCACACCTTTAATCCCAGCACTCGGGAGGCAGAGGCAGGCGGATCTCTGTGAGTTTGAGACCAGCCTGGACTACCAAGTGAGTTCCAGGACAGCCTCCAAAGCCACAGAGAAACCCTGTCTCGAAAAACCAAAACAAAACAAAACAAAAAAAAAAAAACAAAGATCTAAAAATTAAACAGTATGCCTTTAATCACAGCACTCGGGAGGCAGACGCAGGCAGATCTCTGTGAGTTCAAGACCAGCCTGGTCTACCAAGCGAGTTCCAGGACAGCCTCCAAAACTATACAGAGAAACCCTGTCTCAAACAACCAGAGCAACTAATGCTCTTAACCACTGAGCCAGCTCTCTAGCATTTGACTCTTTTTGTACATGCCAAAATTTCCCATTACTTCCACATCAGAATGTCAGGCTAACTTGAGCTATAAGACGTTATCTTTAAATAAATGTGCTGGGAATATAGCTTAGAGTTCTTACCTAGCATATGTGAGGTTCTGAGTTCCCAGCATCACAAAGAATAAACAAGAAACAGGGAGATGGCACTTGCTACCAAGCATGGTGAGAGTTCAATCCCCAGAACTCAACAGGGTGGAGCCTGTTCTGCAACCAGCTCTAGTAAACCAGGCTGGTCTCAAACTCAGAGATCCACCTGCCTCTGCCTCCCAAGTGCTGGATTAAAGGTGTGGGCTACCACCACCCAGCCTGAGCTATCTCAGGTCTCCCAAAACAATATAGGCTTAAGTTGAGTGTGGTACTTAACACCTCAATACTTAGTAGGCTGAAGCAGAAGGGTTAACTTTGACTTAGAAAACACCCTAGGCTACAGAGTGAGACACTTGTTTGCTTAAAAAAACAAGGGGAAAAAGAAACCATGAACATTTGGTCTTCTTTAATACTTATATAACAAATATAATGGAACCCAACCTAGCTCTACTACTCCTTTTGCAAATGGTTCTTTCTCCCACTGACGAAAACCTTTCATATTTTACCCAGGCATTCTCACTCCACTCTGAAGACCAATATGGCCAGGAAACAATCCACCTTCCTCAAGAATGCCAGTGTCAGTAGCTTACAAGACCTTGGAAGCCTCACTATAATTATACCCAAATTCAGCCCCTATACCAAGTATGACACCATGATCAACCAGGTCATACCCTACAACTAACTACCTAGTGCCTGTGCTAAATAACTGGAATATGGCCAACATACATAGCCATTCACAGATCTCTTAGGGCTAAGCCTAGAATGGTTCAAGAATCAATGAATACTTCTATCTACTATGGCACCCAATAAAAATGTGAAAGCCAACATCCTATCCTGGAGATGGGATGGGAAAAGACTTGAATAGGCAGATCTAAGTTAGCAGCAATAGAAACTTGACAAATCAAGTTGGCTTGTAGCATCCATCTTAATTAGTAACCGTGACAGAGTTCAATTTAGTGTGAAATTTCATTCTGTATGACTCTGGGAAGTCAGGAACTGGGAAGGGGAATCCCAATAAAAGATATAAAACAGAATATTAATTATTACTTTCTCTGAGATGTCCTCCCCCCATGAAGAAACTATGTCAACAGAAGAAAATATAATACTAAATGCCAAAAAGCCTCAAGTTGACAGCTCTCATTAAATTTTTCTTTGTACTACTGGTAATTGAGTTTAGGTTTATACCATTAAGCTATGGCCAAAGCCTCAACTGTAATCCTACTTTACGCTCATTAAAATGGTTTTTTCAATGGCTGGGCGTTGGTGGCGCACGCCTTTAATCCCAGCACTCGGGAGGCAGAGGCAGAGGCAGGTGGATCTCTGTGAGTTCGAGGCCAGCCTGGTCTACAGAGCTAGTTCCAGGACAGCCTCTAAAACAATACAGAGAAACCCTGTCTCGAAAAAACAAACAAACAAACAAACAAAAAATTGTTTTTTCAGCCAGGTGATGGTGGTGATGGTGTACACCTTTAATCCTGACACTTGGTAGCTAGAGGCAAAGGCTCAAGCAAGAAGACCTCTGATTAGTCTCCCAAGTGTTGAGATTAAAGGAATGCACCACTATGCCCAACAAGACAGTCTTAATGGTTAACCTAGAAAACTTGAATGCACACTTCTCCTGCTCCAGTCTTCAAACTATCCGAGACTACAGATGAACTATGAATTATGGATATAGACTTAGTAGGAGATTTTTGGGTTGCAGAGATAGCAAGAGAATTGCATCAAACAAAAAACCCAACAACAACAAAAAAACTTTTTTCAAAGTGATGCCTTACTAAATTGTCCAAGCTGGCATCAAACCCGACTCTCTCACTTTAACTTCCCTAGGCACTGGGATTATAAGAATGCACGCACAGTTCCTGTTTAAGAGTTAATCTTTATACATTATGTTTGCCTCACAATAAAGGCTTTAAAGTGTAATTGTAAGTAACGATTTACACAGATACTTTGAATATCCTACACCCCTTGAACTGTAGATAAAAGTAACTTCCTTACTAGAATTTACACAATTGTAAACTGGTTCCTAGTAACAATGCAAGTTCATTTTTCACCATAATTGCTTTACTTCTTGATCTAGTAATAATGTTATGTTTATAGTTTTCTAGACATAATACACTATTTACCTTTTTTCTTTTTGAGAGTCACACATAGTTTCAGGCTGGCCATGAAAGTGCTATGTGTTGCTATAAATCAAACCTATGTCTCAGTGCATACAAGCAAGTATTCTACCAAGTGATATATTCCCACCCTTGCTTTCCAACCCTTGATCCTCCATCCCTTAACTTCTAAAGTACTACTGGTATTACAAGAATGTTCTCTTTCATGTTTATGTGCTTTTGTACAATCAGTGTCAAGAGATTGATTCTTCATTTTCAGTATTTCTGATAAAATACAATTTAGTCCTCAAAGCTGAATCTTTCTAGATGATTCTAAATTAAACAGACAAACATGATATGCTGTGGTAGTATATGCCTTTAATCCAAGCACTTGGGAGGCTGAGAAAAAGAATCATAGTTCAAAGCCACCTGAGCTACATACTGAGACTGTCTAAAACAAGTAACAACCAAAAATTGCTTATTGAAATAAAAAATTAATAAACTGCTTAGCTCTACTACTAAACTCAGCTGCACAGTGTTGAACTACCAGGCTTTTAATGTTAAAGTTTGGAAAATCTCAGGTAATCCCACACAGTTTCTTATTCCACCTCCTACCACAACCTACTCTGTGTGTGTGTGTGTGTTGAGGAACAGTCTTCCTTTGAAAGGAAGTAACTGACAAATTCTCAAGTACAGTTGACTAGTAAGAATGAACCCAATGTATATTTAACTTTCCCTGAGTAACATCTCTATTGATTATATAGTATATTCTCTAGTAGACCAATATCCTAGAATGTTGCAAGTAAAACTATTTGCAATCCTATTTTATTAATTCTAATATTAAATCAGGAAGGATGATAGAAGAGGGAGGTAAAACGAAGAGACAAGAAAAGAATACATTCAACATGTATGACAAGAAAAAAAGTAGCACTGCTTATACTCCTAATTATCAAGACAAAATCCAAAAGAAAGGGAAAAAGTGATTAGCCTTATTTGGTTACTATGTTACCTGTTATTCAGCAAAATGTTAGAACATTTAATATCCCGATGAAGGAAATTCTTTTTGTGACAGTAATCCAGTCCTTCCATTAGCTGTTTCATGAATGACTTGATATGGTCCTCAGAAAAGTGCACCAAACCTGATTCTAGCAGTCCCATTAAGTCATGGTCCATATATTCAAATACAAGGTAAAAGGCACCTACATAACATAAAAAAATTTTTTTAATGTTGAAATAACAAACTTTGTTTTTTCGAGACAGGGTTTCTCTGTATTGCTTTGGAACCTGTCCTAGAACTCACTCTGAAGACCAGGATGGCTTCGAACTCACAGAGATCCGCCTGCCTCTGCCTCCCCAGCGCTGGGATTAAAGGCATGCACCATCATCACTGACCTTTTTTTTTTATAAAATAAAAAAAATTCATTTTATATATAAGAGTGTTTTGTCAGGTTAAGAGCACTGGATGTTCTTCCAGAGATGATATCGAGTCCAATTCCCAGCAATCACAAGGAGGCTCACAACCCTCAATAATGAGATCTGATGCCCTCTTCAGACATACATGTAGACAAAATACTGTAAATATAAATAAATAAATCCTTAAAAGAAAAAAAAAAGTGTTTTGTGCATCACATCCATGCCTGTTGCCTGTAGAGGCCAGAAGATGTTACTTAGTCCACTGGAACTGGAGTTACAAATGGTTGTAAACTGACAGGTGAGTCTGGTAAACAAATGAGGGTACTTTGAGTCATCTTCTCCAGCTCTGCCCTCTCTATTCCCTTTTTTTTGAGACAGGGTCTTACTATGTAGCCCTAGCTGGCCTAGAGCTATGCAGATCAGTCTAGTTTCACAGCCTTCGCCTCCTGAGCACAATTCACAATTGCCTATAATTGGAGCTCTAGAAGATCTGACCTCTTTTGATCTCAATATAGACATGTACTGTAATGGTATTTTTTTTTTCTCTTTTGAGGGGCCCACCATCCAGCTCCCAAATAAATACATGGAAGCTTATTCTTAGTTTTGAATGTCTGGCCTTAGCTTAGACTGTTTCTTTTTAGCTTTGATTAACTTACATTATCCCATCTACCTTTTGCCTCTGGGCTTTTCCCATTCTCTTTATTTCTATAAATCTTACTCTTAGTCCATGCACTGCTGTGTGGCTGGGTGGCTTCTCAGGTCCTCCTGAACTTGTTTTCTCCTTTGCTCCTATTTATACTCCCTATCTGCCAGCCCCTGCTAGACTTGCTCCTGCCTTGCTATTGACCATTTAGCTCTGTGTGTCTGTGTTTTACAGGCACAGTAGCACAGCTTCACAGAGTTAAACAAATGAAGTATAAACAAAAGTCACACACCTTAAAATAATATCCCCCAACACACACATGCTATAAACTCACACTAATAAACAAAAATAAGATAAATGTGAAAAATTTTGAGTAAAAATAATTGAAAAGTGATGTCAAGATGGCTCAATGTTTTATAGAAATACCTGTGATTTTTCTTAGAAAGAGATAGAGAGATGGCTCAGCTGTTGAGTTCTGACAACTGATTAAAAGTGTACCTTGAGGCTAGAAAAAGGGTGTCAGATTACCCTGGAGGTGGAGTTAGTGGTGGTTGTAAAATGCCTGACCTCACATCACATCCTCTATAAGTATTCACTCTCCTGTCCCTAGAAAAGGTGTATAAACCAGGCATGCTAGCACACACTTGTAATTCTCAACACTCAAGAAATTAAGACAGGAAGTTTGACAATAGCTGTAAGGTAGCCTGTACTACACTGTGAGAACTTGTCTCAAAATTAAATCAACAAAAAGGATATAAAATCACATCACTGACTTATGGGGACTACATTTTAAAAAGTACAATATTAGCCAGCCTGATCTACAGAGTGAGTTCCAGGACAGCCAGGACTATTATACAGAGAAACTCTATCTCAAAACAAAACAAAACAAAAAAATTAGATGTTTCACAATTTGTAAACAGAACAAACCATAACTCACAATTTGTAAACAGAACAAACCATAACTGATGCTGTTGATCATGATAGCAGCCACACACATTCACTTAGTTGTACAGTGCATGATTAGGTTCAATGCTGGGGAACATATGCTGGGGTGGGTTCAAATTAAGGCTATATAAATTTTTGCTATGTTTCTTAAAATCAATCTAAGCAAATCTAATATGCTATCTTGTAATTCACTGGTTAAGAATGTTTAGTGGGCTTGAAAGATAATTCCAGCTCCAGGGGATCTGAAGCCCTCTTCTGGTTTCTGTGAGTACCATGTACACACTTGTATACAGACTTGTGTAGACAAAATATTCATACACATGAAATAAAAATAAAGTAAATCTTTTTAAAATGTATTTTTTGTTTGGTTTTTTCAAACAGGGTATCTCTGTGTAACACTGGCTGTCCTGGAAATTTACCTGCAGACCAGGCCAGCCTTGAACTTAGAGATCTACCTTTGCTTCCCAAGTGCTGAGATGAAAGGTGTGTGACACCAGCACCTAACCTAAAAATGTGTATTTTATTTTATTAGTCAACACTACTTAGCAAAAACAAACAAACAAAACTCTTTAAAAAAAAAGATTAAGTCTTTATATATTAGCTAGGTAGGACTCAAACTTACTATGCAGACTAAGCTGGCCTTGAATCTGTGATCCCTGGATAACCTTCCAGTTGTGATTATAATAATATAACAATACCTAGCTTAATCTGTTAATATACATATATTTTTTAGGTCAACTGGAGGTGCTATTCATTTTGTCATTTTCTTGTTAATTGTGTGTGTGTGTGTGTGTGATATGCATGGAAGGTCACAAGAAAAGAGGCTCTCTAATATCACCTGTGGGATCTAGGTTGTCAATCCTGAAAGGAAGCACACCTCTACCTACTGAGTCATCTGGACAGCCCTATCTTTTTTTGGGGGACAGGGTTTCTTACTTTACTTACTCACCAAGGTCAATGGGATGATGGACCAGCAAGTCCTAATGATTAGCCTGTCTGCTTTCCTGGCACTGGGATTTCATGTGCACTCACCATACCTGAATTTTCAGTGTGGGGTCTAAGGATTTAATTCAGGTCCTCATATTTGTTCAGCAATAATATTGATGATGGAACTACTTCCAAACACCCTCATCTGCAAACATCTTAACACAAAATTACTGTTACAGACTTAAAAAAAGCAAGACTGCAGAATCTAAGGAAGGCTCAGCAGTTAACAACACTTGCTGTTATTATAGAGGATCCAGATTTCATTCCAGCACCCATTCTGTGGCTCACAACTTTAATTCCAGTTCTAGGCCCTCCACCAGCACTGGATGAATAAAGTGAAGACGTGCAATCAGGCAAAACACCCACACATACAAAATGAAATGAAACAAATTTACAAAAACAAGCAACACTAAGCCTGGCACACACCTTTAATCCCAACACATGAAAGTAGAGGCAGGCAAATCCCTGTGAGTTGGAGGATAGCCTGGTCTACAAATAACAGTTCCAGGACAGTTACAAAGAAAAATCTGTTTCAAAAAACCAAAAAGGTTGGACTGACAGCCTCCAAAACAATACAGAGAAACCCTGTCTCGTAAAACCAAAAAAAAAAAAAAAAAAAAAAAAAAAAAACCAAAAAGGCAAGACTGGGGGACTGTCTCAGAAAAAAAAAATTATAAGCAGGGTGTTGGTGGCCCTTTAATCCCAGCACTCAGGAGTTCAAGGCAAGCCTGGTCTACAGAGCTAGTTCCAGGACAGCCTCCAAAACAATACAGAGAAACCCTGTCTCAAAAAAAAGAAAGAAAGAAAGAAGGAAGGATAAAGGCAAGAGGATAACGAGTTCAATGTCATCCATAGAGATAAGAGAGTGAGGGGGGGAGGGAAGGAGGGAGAGAGAGGAGGGAAGAGGGGGGAATGGAGAGAGACAGACAGACAAGACAGACAGATACCTTATCTGTAAAAGAAAATAAAAAAATATAAAAACAGAAGCTGAGCCAGGCTGTGATGAAAGCACCAGGGAGGCAAAGGTAGACAAATCTCTGTAAGTTCAAGGCTAGCCTAGTCTACAGAGTGAGTTCCACAAAAGGTTTCAAAGCTACAGAGAAACAAAACCAAAAAGAAAACAAAAAAAAACCAACCCCCCCCCCCCAAGAAATCTAGAAGCTGTATGGTGCAGTAAATAAGAAGACCTGCAGCTCTTGCAATGGGTCTTTGTTTCATTCCCAGGGTCTACATGGCTGCTTACAATAATTGCAAATCCAGTATCAGGATATCTAGTGCCTTTTCAGGCCTCCATGAAGACAAAAAATATAAAAACACAACTGGGAATCAAAAGCAGGCAGACATCTGAGTTCAAGTTTGAGGACAGCCTGGTATAATTTCCAGAGAATTCAAGGTTACAAAAAAAAAGCATCAAAAATAAATAAATGATGGCATGGTGGCGCATGCCTTTCATCCCAGAACTCAGGAGGCAGAGGCAGGCAGATCTCTGAGTTTGATGCCAGTCTGGTCTAGTGAATTACAGAATGGTCAGTACTATGTAGAAACCCTGTCCACTCCCACCCCTAAAAAAATTCATATAAATCGAAATGGATAACATCATAATTGGAGCACTGTTCTTGCAAGCACACATGTGCTTGCAGATAAAACCTCATACACATGAAATTTTAAAAATCTGAAATTTCTGCTATTACCTTTGTCTTTCTTGAAATCCAGTGCATCTTGTTTGTCTGTGACAATTTCCTTCATGTTAACAACACTTCGATGAACTAACTGACGAAGAATTTTGATCTCCCGGATGGCTGTGATTGGGAAGCCCTCTTTCTCATTGTCTAGCCGAACCTTCTTCAGAGCTACTAGTTCTCCTGCAGAAACATATGCAAACTGTCATTATAAACAAACTCGAAGGTCTCAATCATCATTATGAACCAGCATCACACATCCTTGCCTTCACAGACTTAAGCATTTTTGTATTTTTACATAAAACCACTACATTTCCCTTCTTTTTTTTAGGAGGTTAACTGAATTTAGAACCTATGATAAGCATGCTTTCTATCATCGGGCTACACAACCAGTCCTATTTCTATGTTCCCCAGTCTTCATACTGATTCATGTTGATACCATACATAATCTCATTCTTTTCCTAACCCCCTTTCTCATTTCAGAGACAGGATCTTACAAGTAAACTGAGCTGTCTCCAACTTATGTTCCTACCTCTGCCTCCCTAGTGATCTCATGTGGTGCAAGGAGAAAACAGACTACCTACAAGTTGTACACTGACCGCCCAATGTATACCATGACACAAATATTCCCCACAGACACATACATATGTATTCATTAAATATAATCCCATCCATGCAAAATAACAAAAATTCCCAACAAACAATAAAATGTTTATAAAACACACACACACAGCCGGGCGTTGGTGGCGCACGCCTTTAACCCCAGCATTCGTGAGGCAGAGGCAGGACGAGGATCTCTGTGAGTTCAAGGCCAGCCTGGTCTACAGAGTTAGTTCCAGGACAGCCTCCAAAAGAATACAGAGAAACCCTGTCTCAAAAAACCAAGAAAACCAAAATAAAAACAAAACAAACACACACACACACACACACACACACAGAGAGAAGCCAGGGAATACAGCATTTTTGATAAACTGCTTGGGTAAGCTCTAGGTTCAAATCCCAGCACCAAAACATACTACAAAACGAAAAAAGAACAAACAAAATACTTCGCCAAGTCAAAACAATAAATATTCAAAACATACAACAAAAGTAGATGAATTAAGCTTCTAGCTTACAGTGCTGAAAATCAATATAGTGCTCACAAATGTACTCAAACACTCTATCAATTAAATATATATTCCTAGCCCAAAAGAAAACCTTTACTATAACATTATCATACATGTAACTTGCATGTCATTCATAGACTCAAACAACTGTAGACTAAAAACATTTGGCAGTGGTAATAGATACTTTCTAAATTATATATGTTCAGACATCATTTTCTTTGTCATTAATCCTTGAATGATAACAATTTTTATTCATAATTTGCTTTTATTCATACCAAAAATATTCTAGACATAATTTAAACTACACAGGAGGGTGGGTAGAGGTTAGATGCAAATATTATGCTATTTTATGTAAAGGACTTGGTACAGGAAAGTCCTGGAACAGACAGATACTAAGGGTTGACCTTATTCCTTTGGAACATTTTGATCGACTTAATAATTAAGAGAACAAATTAGAGCCTAAAACTTATTTTATTAGATCTATTTACAATATTAGTAATTGTACCTGTGTCTTTGTCCTTGGCTTTATATACTTGGCCATAGGTTCCTTCTCCAATAATCCCAATAATGTCAAATTTATCCACACATCGCTTCCCCCAATCACTTTCTGTTTGTCTTCTTTCTCCATAACGAGGACAACAAATTCTAAAAAGAAAATCAGTAAAAACTGTTACTTTTAGCCATTAAGTGACTGGCAAAAATAAATATCCCTCCTCCTCCTCGGCATGGTAGTATCTTTTATCTTCTTTTTTTTTTAAATTATTATTACTACTCCAGACAGGATCTCCCTAGGTAGCTTGGTCTGTAGACCAAGCTGGCCTTAAACTAAAGAAATCAACCTGCCTCTACCTCACAAGAGCTGAGATTAAAGTCATGCAGTCTCTGTGAATTCCAGGTCAGCCAGGGACACACAGTAATATCCTATCTCAACAACAAAAATGTTAGCTATGTTGCTTGATGGTTTGGATTAAGAATGACTCCCATAGGTTCTTATACTTGAATGCTTAGTCATCAGGCACAGGAATTCTTTGATAGGATTAGAAAGATTAGGAGGTATGGCCTTATTGAAATAAGTATATACTAGAGGTAGGCTTTGAGGTTTCAAAAGCCCAAGCCAGGCCCAGTGTCGCTACCACTATCTGCTTATGGATCAGGATGTAGCTCTCAGAATGGTGTTTACATGCTACCATGCTCCCAACCATGGTAAATGGATTAAATGTCCGAAATTACAAACAAGCTGCAAGATAAATGGTTTCTTTCATAAGAGCTCCATCAGAGTAACTTTTCAAAAAAGTATGCAGGGTTGCCTACATGCCAGAAGAGGGCACCAGATGGTTGTGAACCACCATTTGGCTGCTGGGAATTGAACTCAGGACCCCTGGAAGTGCTCTTAACCTCTGAGCCATCTCTCCAGTCCCTGAGTAACTCTTCACAGCAGTAAAACAGTAACTAAGATGGATATATGGAGGATAAGCATCCTTCCAAAGACTGTTTTCCCACAAAATTGAAATAATTAGCTCTCACTTCTATGAGTTGGGGAAGTTGTATACATTTTAGATTTAAAATGAGTCAGTATACTCTTTAATAAGAAGAAACCCCCTGCCGGGCGGTGGTGGCACACGCCTTTAATCCCAGCACTCGGGAGGCAGAGGCAGGTGGATCTCTGTGAGTTTGAGGCCAGCCTGGTCTACAGAGTGAGTTCCAAGACAGCCAGGACTGTTTCACAAAGAGATTCTGACTTGAAAAATCAAAAGAGAATCCTAAGATGCTGGTGAGATGGCTCTGCCATGGACAGGGTTGAAATCCCAGCACCTACATAATGGCTTAAAACTGACTGTAACTGCAGTCACAGGAGATCAAGCACCCTCTTTTGGTCTCCTGTGGTAAAAGGCATGTTATTTAAGGCACAGACATTCATATACATAAAATATAAAAATTATACATCACTGCTGGGTGGTGGTAGCACACACCTTTAATCCCAGCTCTCAGGAAGCAGAGACAGGAGGATCTCTGAGTTCCACACCAGCTTGGTCTACAAGAGTTCCAGGACAGCCTCCAAAGCCACAGAGAAAAAAAAATATAATTATACATCCCTAACAAACTTACTTTGGGTCTGGCGTTGGTGGCTCATGCCTTTAATCCCAGCACTGGGGAGGCAGAGGCAGGCGGAGCTCTGTGAGTTCAAAACAGCCTGGTCTACAGAGTGAGTTCCAGGACAACCTTCAGAACAATACAGAGAAACCCTGTCTAGAAAAACCAAAAGAAACTTACTTTGGTCTCTTTTTATATGGTTGTTGAGGTGGTGTAATTGCCTTTGGCTCTGGAGAATCTGGGGGAGATGGATCTCCACCTGGTAGCTCAGGAGGAAGAGGCAAGTCTGTGAGTAAATGGCGGGTCCTCTGTTCCTTCTCTTTCTTTGCAGGCTTTGAAGGAAGCATTTCTTTTGGACTAAACAGAGATGAGAGTATAAAAAGGTTACTCACAGACTATGTAAATAAAGCTTTAAAAGAACACTATAATGACCAACTATCAAAAAGATTAAGATTTTACTTCTGGAAGTTAAGACAAATGGCTCAGTGACTAAGAGCACCAGTGGCTCTTTCAGAGACTGTGGTTCAATTCCTAGCACCCACATGACAGCTCACAACTGTCTGTAATGACAATCCCAAGTAACACCATATCCTCTTTTGACTTCTGTGGGAACCAGACACACACATGGTGCACATACATAAATGCAGGCAAAACATTCATATCCATAACTACAATCTTTAAAAATAGAGTAAAAAGTTGCCAGGCGGTGGTGGCCTTTAATTCCAACACCTGGGATGCAGAGGCAGGCAGATCTTTGTGAGTTCAAGGCCAGCTTGGTCTACAGAGCTAGTTCCAGGACAAGCAGGGTTACACAGAGAAACCCTGTGTTAAAAAGTTAGAAACCCTGTATTAAAAAGTCAGAACTTACTGAAGTGTATTAGCTACTTGAATAATATAACCAATTTATTAAAGAGCATGATTTGGTGTTTTCATTTTATGAAATATTACCATTTCTTTAAGCATTGTGAATATTGCTATTTTGTAATGTGTGAAATACACTTAATATACTAATATTTGAGTTTTATTTTATTAAATTTTTTTTGTTTTTCAAGACAGTGTTTCTCTGTGTATCAGTTCTAGTTGTTCTCGAACTAGCTCTGTAGATCACCACGCTGGTCTTGAACTCACTTACTATTTATTTTTATATTTGTGTCTGTGCACTACATGTATTCAATGATTGCAGAGGCCAGAAGAGGGCATCAGATAACCTGGGACTGTTGCTACAGATGGAAAGTAAACTGCCACATGGGTGCTAAGAATTGAACCCAGGTCCACTGTAGGAGCAGTCAAAGCCCTAAACCTCTGAGCCATCACCAGCCCTTACCAGGTGCCAGACCCTGAGTTAAATACCCAATACACGGTAGGAAGGGGAACGAAGGTTCTAAATTTGGTGAAGTATAGGCAGGAGAAGCAGATATTAAAAGAGGCCAGCCTCAACTACACAGCAAATTGGTTTTTTTTTTCTTTTTTCTTTTTGGCTTTTCAAGGCAGCATGTTCAACCACCCTAGTTCCCTAGTTGTCCCAGAACTCTCTCTGTAGACCAGACTGGCCTCAAACTCTCAGAGATCCACCTGCCTCTGCTTCCTAAGTGCCACCACTGCCCAACTTAAACTTAAACAGCAAGTTGAGGCCTGCTATATTTGATCCCATTTCAATATTTACAACAATGCAAAAAACCCTATGGCACCCCTGAAATAAAATGTACGAAGCAAGTTCTGCAATTAATGAAATTTACTCTTTAACAAAAGGTAACTTTCTCTGTAACAAAATATTTAAATAAAAGAGGCCAACAATTTAACAGTTTGATTACTAAAGACTTAAATACTCAGAAAAAGGAAATACTATATCAAAAGTGTTTTACAGCTAATTTGATATCAAAACTACCGAAAAATATGTAAGTACTTTTAGTATTTTTTTCTGTTTTGAAAAGCATTTTTTCTCTCTCTCTCTCTCTCTCTCTCTCTCTCTCTCTCTCTCTCTCTCTTTTTTTTTTTTTTTGTTTTACGAGACAGGGTTTCTCTGTGTCTTTGGAGGCCATCCTGGAACTAGCTCTAATAGTTCTATCAACTCCTGGCTTAAAAAGCATTTTTATGCATCAGAAAATATATATTATATGTATTAATACATATGTATTAATAAAAGCATAAATTACAATAATTACTACTGTATAAAAAGGAAGGACTTTGTCAATTCTTTTTTTTCTCTCTTTTTTAAAAGATTTATTTATTTATTAATTATGAATACAACATCCTGCCCCCATGTCTGTCTGCAAGCCAGAAGAGGACACCAGATCTCATTACAGATGGCTGTGAGCCACCATGTGGTTGCTGGGAATTGAACTCAGGACCTCTGGAAGAGCAGTCAGTGCTCTTAACCTCTGAGCCATCTCTCCAGCCCATCAATTATTCTTGAAAGATATAGTTTACTGTCTTTAAATTTTTTAAACTTGATTCTTTTTCATTGATTACATTTTTAAAAACACAGGTTCACAGTGTGAACCAAATTCCTTTTCTTTGTTTATTTATTTATTTATTGGTTTTTCGAGACAGGGTTTCTCTGTATTGTTTTGGAGGCTGTCCTGGAATTTGCTCTGTAGTCCAGGCTAGTCTCAAAATCAGAGATTCCCCAGACAGCCTCTGCCTCCCGAGTGCTGGGATTAAAGGCGTGTACCACCACTGACGGCCCAAATTCCTTTTTAAAGATTCATTTTTTTTTATTTTATGTGTGAGTGTTTGCCTGAATATATGTGTGTGCACCATGCACATGCCTGGTGTCCACAGAGGTCAGTAAAGGGTGCCAGATTCCTTGTGACTGGAGTTACATATGGTTGTGAGCCACCATGTGGATGTGGGGAATCAGACCTGGGTCCTCTGGAAAGGCAACCAGTGCTCTTAACTGCTGAGCCATCTTGCCAATCCCTGCAACATTTTTTAATAATAAAGTTGAAAATAAATTTTAAAGGAAAAAATTAATGTTTGTACTCAGCCTTTTTCCTTTTCATATAGTCCAAGATCCTGACCCAGAGAATGGTGCCACCCGCAGTGACTAGACCTTTCTACCTCAATTAACATAAACACCATAATCCCTCATAGGCCAAACTTCAATGATCTTTGACCACACAAAATGAGAACTCTCAAACTAAAAAGGCAAAAATGTTCAAGCAGCTATTTCAGACTTACTAAGGCTCTGACAGGACTCACATAAACTAGCAAATCATAGTAGTCAGTCTTCTAGAAATCAGAAAACTAGTCAAATTTTAGATCTTTTTGCTTTTTTTGAGACATACTGTCAATATGTATTTCTGACTGACCCTGAATTCTCTCCCACCAATCCTCCTCCCTCAGCTTCCTGTGTACTAGGATTATAGATATGTGCTAAAGCCTGGTAAATCCAAAATTTAAAATATATTTCAAAACTGTGTATGTGCACACACACACTTATGTATGCTTTTGGGTATATACATGTGAAATTATGTGCTCAAGCAGACCAAGTGTCAGATTCCCTGGAGCTGGAGTTAAGAGGGGTTGTGATTTACTGGACATGGGTGCTAGAGACTGAATTTGGGGCCTCTGCACGAGCAGCAAGTATCTCCAACTGCTAATCAATTTCTTCAGCCCCACATCCCTAACAACATATCTGTCAGATTTATTCATCTGAGTACTTTGCCTGCACATACGTCTATGTACCACATGTGTGCCTGGTACATGAGGAAGTGGTGAGCCTTCATGTGGGTGCTAGGAATTGAACCCTGATCCTTAGTAAGAGTAAGTGCTGTTAAAGATGGTCCCCACAGCAGGTCGGTGGTGGCACAGTCCTGGAACTGGCTCTTGTAGACCAAGCTCGAACTCACAAAGATCCACCTGCCTCTGCCTCCCAAGTGCTGGGATTAAAGCCATGCTCCACCAACGCCCGGCCCATTACTACTCTTAAGAATTAAATATGTTCTTAAGAATTAAAAAGAAAAAAAAGAGAGAAAAGAGGAAAAAAAAGAAAATAAATTTCTATAAAAAAAAAAAACAAGAATTAAAAAGAAAGAAGAAAGCAGTCACAGGTGGATTTGCCTACCTCAGCCTATGCCTCCCAAATGCTGGGACTAAAGGCATGCACCAAAACTGCCTGGTTAAGACAGGGTTTCAATAGACCCAGCTTTCCTAGAACTCACTATGTAGACCAAACTGGCCAACTCAGAGATCTGCCTGCTTCGGGCTCCTAAATTTTAGGCAGTGGGTGACTGCTGAGGAACAAAACTCAAGGTTGACTTCCAGTTTCTGTTTGCACACCTGAACTCACATATATGCATGCACCCACAAAGAATCATCACCCAAATTACACATAAAAGTTTGAAAACAGGTTTGCAATTTAACATAAGCAGTACTTACTTTTCTATTTACCATGAAGTTCATGACAGTAAATGCAATTCATCCCCTAGAAGAGGGTAAGATCTCAACAGAAAAGCCAGTAAGACTATACTTCAATACCATGTCCCTGTCTAAAGCATATCTGTTTGGAGGTCTTGTTCAGCTAGTATGGCCAATAGATTAAAAATACCTTGCATAATGTCATTTATGAGATTCATACTTCATACTTCATAATCATTTCAATAATCAACAAAGTACTCATTAAAATTTAAGATCTTCCCATCATCCCATTCTGAGTTACAGTCTAATTAGCAAAGATTTTTTTAACTATAGGATAGGTGATTTTTAAAAATTGTATCACCTGATGGGCATTGGTGGCACATGCCTTTAATTAGATCACTTGGGAGGCAGAGGCAGGCAGATTTCTGTGGGTTCAATGCCAGCCTGGTCTACAGAGTAGGTTCCAGGACAGGCTCCAAAGCTACAGAGAAACCCTGTCTCCAAAAACAAACAAATAATAATAAACTGTCACTCAACAAAGTTTCTATACATATTAAAATATTACAAAAAGAAAACAGCTGGCAAGATGGCTAGGTGGGTAAAGATACTTGCCATGACACACACATATACGCTTAAAATTAAAGATATGGGGGAGAAATGTCATTATGTTAAGACCTGAGGTATCAGGGTGCCCTCTGGTCTCCAATGCATACATAAATAATAATAGTTCTTAGGCCTGAAAAGATGGCTCAGGGGTTTAAGAGTGATTATTGCTCTTCCAGAGGACATGGTGGTTCTTAGCACTCACATGACAGCTCACCAACACAACTACAGTTCTAAGAGATCCAATAACCTCTAGCCTACACTCTCCCATCCATGTGGTGTACATATATTCATGAAGTCTCATAGACATACATATTAAATAAACAAAAAATATTCAACAGTAAAGTTAGGGCTGGAGACATGGCTGAGTAATTAAGAGCACTTGCTACTCTTCTGGAGGACTTGAGTGCAGTTGCCACACGGAAGCTCTGAACCATCCATATTTATTCCATGGGATCCATCACCATCTTCTGACCAAATAGTACACATACATATGTGGAGGCAAAATAGTCATACATGTGCACACACACAAAACAAAAAATCTAATTCTTGTCAGGTATAGTGGTGCATGTCTATAATCCCAGCATTCAGGAGATTGAGGCAGGATTGCTATGAGTTTAAGGTTACCTGAGACTATATAGTGAGTATAACAAGACCCTATACCCCCACCCAACCCCAGAAAGTGTCCATCAAGATAGTTTCACAGGTAAACACACTTGCCACCAAGCTGGATGCTTGATCTCTGGGACCCACACAACAGAAGAAGAGAACTGATTCCCACCAAATTTTCCTCTGGCCTCCACACTAAGACACAGTATACACACTCAAAAATAAGGTAATTTTTAAAATGAAAGGAAAAAACCCAGCCGGGCATTGGTGGCGCACGCCTTTAATCCCAGCACTTGGAAGGCAGAGGCAGACGGATCTCTGTGAGTTGGAGACCAGCCTGGTCTAACAAGAGCTAGTTCCAGAACAGCCTCCAAAGCCACAGAGAAAAAACAATAAAGAAAGAAAGAAAGAAAGAAAGAAAGAAAGAAAGAAAGAAAGAAAGAAGGAAGGAAGGAAGGAAGGAAGGAAGGAAGGAAGGAAGGAAGGAAGGAAGGAAAGAAAGAAAGAAAGAAAGAAAGAAAGAAAGAAAGGAAAAAACCCTCAAAGTTATAACTCTTTACTCTCAAGCAATACATGAATGAGCTTTTCCACTAAAAACCAAAAAAGCAATTCCTATTCCTAACCATAAAAACACCCTGAAAAGACATGCATTCTAACAGCTCAAAAAACCGTAAAAAGAAAATGCATCATAGATCAAGAAGACTAACTTCTTAGTTACAGGACTTACCTATCCATATCATCATCTCCAGGTAACAAGGGAGGGAGGGGCAGAGGAGGCAATGTTGAAGTTTTCAGGTGTGGAATAGCAGCTGTTACAGATACTTGAGTCTTCACAGAAACCTGTACAGGGGGCTGAGAATTTGTCTGAGAGGATAGAGTAGATGTCCTTGGGTGAGGAGATGAGGGCATAATTGAAGTACTAGAAACAGGAACTTGACTAAATGGTGGTTGGGGAGGAGGCAGAGGTGGCTGCAGTGGGGTAGCTGGTAGTGGAGGCAAAGGTGGCAGAGGGGGTGTCTGCGGTGGAGGGGTAGTAGACGGTAAAGGGGGTGGAGAAGTAACTGTGAGGAGAGGTGGAAGGGTCTCCTTTTCTGATGTCTCTGTCTCCTTTGAAGTAACAATCGCTTCCTTTAGTGCTACAGGTTTAGTGTCTTTTGTTCCCTGTGCTTTCAAATCCTTAACAGGATGCTTCTGCAAGTTCTCATCCAACTTAACTTTCCCTGAATCTAAACAATTTTTTACCTCTGCGTTTGAATGTGCTACATTTACCAGTTCAGTATCTGGGGTAGATTTTTCTGACTTTATACCTCTGGGTAACTTTTTACACTCTAACCCTGACTCCTTCAACTCAACTTTATCTTTTTTAGTCAAAGTTATAGGTGAACCCTTGGAATCTTTTCCATCCATCTTTGCTGCTGCGGCAGCAGCTGCTCTTTCCTTCTTTTTTCTACTGAGTTCTGCTCCCAGGCTGGAATTCAATGGAAGCCTGACAGGTGAGATACTGGAATGGCGGCTGCGTGACCCGGATCTCTTCTTTTTACTATGAGAAGAAGAGTGTCTTGAATATGCAGGACTTCTGCTTCTGGACTTCATGGATTTCCTACTGAAAAAAGAAAAAATAGAGTTTAAATAAACAATATACAGAGACTTAAAGAAGACAATAGGTTAGCAAAAGAACAGGGTCTAGATCTGTAAATTTAATCCCACTCTAGTTATCGATTTTAAAAGTAGATTAAAGCCAGGCATGGTAGCATACTCCTCTACTCCTAGCACTTGAAAGGCAGAGGCATAAGAACATGAGCTCAAGACAGCTTACTGTTGGGAAAAAAAAAAGGCAAGAGACTGAGCACTCAGTATGAACCACACAGACCTAGTTCCAAAACAAAAAGAGATGGTTTCGGTGGTTAAATGGGCACTAATCTAGCAAAGGACCCAAGTTTGGTTCTCAGCACCCACATAGGGCAGAACCACCTGTAACTCAAGATCTGGGAATCTAGAGCCTCTGGCCTTCATGAGCATATATGCACACAATCACATACATAATTTAAAATAAAAATAAGCCTTAAAAAAGAACTATCTGGCCGGGCGTTGGTGGCACACACCTTTAATCCCAGCACTCATGAGGCAGAAGCAAGTGGATCTCTGTGAGACCAACCTGGGCTACTGAGCAAGTTCCAGGACACAAAGCCACAGAGAAACCCTGCCTCAAAAAATCTTTGCCTGTGTTTCTGAAAGAACACCATGTCTGAGCCCAGTGTCAATGGAGTTCAGAGGAGGGCATCAGAATCCCTGGGACTGGATTTAGAGATGTTTGTGAGTCATTATATGGACACCAGGAATGTTCATCTGGAAGAACAACCAGTGCTCCTAATCACTGAGTCAACATTTCAGCCCAACTTTCCTAAATTTTAACTATGGTACTACTTTACAGCCTTAGTTTATTATCAAGTTGTGTCTATAGGAAACAAATGCCCAATATACAAAATTTAAAAATCTTAAAACTAGCCGGGCGTTGGTGGTGCACGCCTTTAATCCCAGCACTTGGAAGGCAGAGGCAGGCGGATCTCTGTGAGTTGGAGACCAGCCTTGTCTACAAGAGCTAGTTCCAGGACAGCCTCCAAAGCCACAACCCTGTCTCGAGAAACCAAAAAAAAAAAAAAAAATCTTAAAACTATAACAGTTCTTGGTATCTTTTTTACTTTTAGGTACTGAAGACTGAACTCAAGGCCTTCCATCTGCTAAGGAAACAGCCTACTACTACTGATCTATACTATTAGCAGCCCTAACACGTCTATCTTTTAGTGTTCTGAGACAAGATTTTGTTACACAGACTAAGCTGGCCTAATAATCATGATGTCTTAGTCTCCTAAGTGTTGGTTGATATTAAAGGTCTTACTTAGTTCCTTTAAAAAGAAAATTAATTTCCAATCAAGTTTTTAGGACATGTAAGACAAGAAATTACTACATGCACAAATTAACTTGCTTTGTTTTTGAAATGGGATCTTACAGTGTAGCTCTGGCTGGCCTGAAATTTGACATGTAGACCAGGCTGGCTTCAAACTATGCCCAGCTACAGTTAATGTTCTTAACAACTAAACCATTTTTCCAGTCCAACAAAATTTTTATGAGGAATGACTGTGAAATAAAATCTGGAAATCTAGCCAGGAGGTGGTAGCCCACACCTTTAATCCCAACCCTTAGGAGGCAGAGGCACGCACATCTGTGAGTTCCAGGCCAGCCTGTCTGGGGTGTTAGGGGAGAATCTGGAAATCTTTAGGAAAGGTTATTTTAAAGTCTCAATAATTATTTTTTTACTCATTAATTACTTTTTACTATAGCATTTGTTCCACCCATGACCTTGAGCTATCTGGCCTGATAGAGATGGTGCTTGCCTGCCTACAAGACCTCTTATATGGAAGGACAAAGGAGGTCTTGATCTCTTGGGTGGTGAAGACCAGGTCAGGCAGCATGCAGCAGTGGATGATAGGCCCCCAGCTTTCCAAGGACTCTGCAACTGGATTTACCATATTCTGTATTCGTGAATATATTTTCCCCTTTCATATCTTAATAAATCCTTGATAAACCTTAAACAGACACAAATGGATTTCTCATTACAATCCTGCTCAAGATTCAGTGTGAGGGGAAAAAAAAATCAACAATCCAAACCAATAAAACTGACTACAGCCAAGCATTATGGTCCATGCTTTAGTCCCAGCACTTGTGAAGAGGTACACAAATCTCTGTGCATTCAAGGCAGCCTGGTCTGCATAAGACCCTGTCAGGTCAGGTGGTGGTGGCACTTGGGAGGCAGAGACAAGTGGATCTCTTTGAATTTAAGGCCATTCTGGTCTACAAAGTAAGACAGTCAGAGATACACAGTGAGAAAAAAAAAAGGTACTGGACCTGACTGTTGTGGCAAACACCTTTAATTATAGTATTAGAGAGACAGAGGCAGGTGAAATCTCTGAGCTCAAGCACAAGACTGGTTTACATACAAGACTACAGTTAGACCTTATCAAGGATAAAGCTGGGTGTAGTGGTCCATGCCTTCAATTTCAGTAACAGGGAAGCAGAGGCAGGTGAATCTGAGTTCTAGGCCAGCCTAGTCTACTTGGTAAGCACTTACTTAACACACAAAAATCCCTGAATTCATTCCCAAACACTGAGCCACAACCAAAATGGTACTTGTTCCCAGTTTCTTGTTTTTCCCAAATGAAGAGTGTCTACCACAGAGTGCCAGGACAGCCAGGGCTACAGAAAGAAACCTTGTCTTGAAAAGCCAAAAAAAAAAAAAAAAAAAAAAGATTGAATATAGGGCCTAGGGCCTAAGTATACTTTGTAACCTGAATTATATAACCAGCCCTCTTTTTGAAAGGGGAAGAGGTCTTTTCAATTCTTATATCAGCATGCTGATTTCGGCATAAGTCTTTAATCCCAGCACTATGGAGGAAAGAGGCAGCCTGGTCTGTAAAGCAAGTCCCAGGACAGCCAGTACTACATAGAGAAACCCCATGGGGGCTGGGGGGGGGCTGCAGATATAAATAAATAGTTTTTTTAATATTATTGTGCATGGCCGGGCGGTGGTGGCGCATGCCTTTAATCCCAGCACTCAGGAGGCAGAGGCAGGCAGATCTCTGTGAGTTCGAGGCTGGGCTGGACCGACAGCCTCCAAAACAATACAGAGAAACCCTGTCTCGTAAAAAAAAAAAAAAAATTATTGTGCATGTATATGATCTGTGGAGGTTGGAGAGTAACTGAGGATCAAACAGGTATTTAGCCATTTTGTCAGCCCATTCATTGTGTCTTTTTGAGACATGATTTCAAATAGCGCAGGCTGGCCTCAAAATAAAAATTCACTTGGTGCCAGCGGTGGTGGCACACGCCTTTAATCAACCAGCACTAGGGAGGCAGAGGCAGGTGGATCACTGTGAGTTCGAGACCAAGCCTGGTCTACCGAGGGAGTTTCAGGACAGGCTCCAAAACAATACAGAGAAACCCTGTCTCGAAGAAAAAACAACAACAACAACAAAAAAATTCACTTGGTAAACTTCTCAAAACACTGGAATTATGGATGTATGCCAGGCTGCTCAGGTTCCAATTTAATTTTTTTTTTTTTGCTATTTACTGTTGTGAATTCCAATATATAAAATTATGTAATATATGGGAACAAATAATGCTTTCTAGAAGCAAATAAAAAAAGTGCATGTTTCCAATATTTTATATTTGCATCCCCCACTACTATACTGTCTCCACTTCCTCTGGGTTTACGTCTGCCATCACTGCATTAATTTCAATTAAGGAAGACAACTTGATATCTGATATTTTCTCTAAGAATCTATCTAAAAGGAATGATTTCAAGACAAAAGCTCTCGATCAAAATCCTGTTTTAGCTTTTTATATTTCTAAATTCAACAATAAATTTTTTTTCATATAACCTTGCTAGCCTTAATGTTAACACTCTCAAGAAAACATTCTGCCTAGTATTATCTGTCTATAACCCAACAGTCAAAAGGTAAGGCAGGACTGATGGAAATTCCAGGTCAGTTTGAAATGGGCTAGTCTACATAGCCAATTTCAGGTCACCACAGATTACAGTGTGAAATCCTGTCTAAAAAACACAAAATTCTGAGAATACTTTTTTTGTTGTTGTTTTTTTTTGTTTTTCGAGACAGGGTTTCTCTGTGGCTTTGGAGGCTGTCCTGGAACTGACTTTGTAGACCAGGCTGGCCTCGAACTCACAGAGATCCACCTGCCTCTGCCTCCCAAGTGCTGGGATTAAAGGCGTGCGCCACCTACGCCCGGCCCTGTGAATACTTCTTAGATTCCCTTTGAAAACTATGCAACATTACAAATGGTACATTTACGACTTATGTATTCTATTATGTTTAATAATATCTCCAAAAAATTATAAACTCTAAGAAATGGTATACATGCTAGATGTTTACAAAAGTATGCTGTTTGCTACTACTTTGAGATGAATCTAACAAACAAAAGATGTACTAATGGAGATAAACAGATGTGACAAAATGTTAATTGCAAAATTTAGGTGTTAGCTACATGCATGTTTATTATAATTCTTTCAACCTATGTTTGAATTTTTAAATTATAGAATGAGAAAATACTAAGACAACTTAAGCACAGTAGTTAGGCAAATACACTTAAATTGTAAGTATCTTTAAGGCAGTGAAATATACACTGACTTATAAAACACATGCATGAACTAATTTTTACCAGTGGTCTTCACTCATAAAATGTACTGAGTCATACTATGTACCAAGACACAGTAACATGCTTCATATTTATTAATCTTCACAACTGCCTTGAAGTAGGCAGTTTTTATTCCTATTTTCCACATGAAGAAACTCAGGTACGAACAAATTAAATCATTTGCCAAGGATTACAAGGAAACACTAAGATTCCACTCAAATAAAGTTAAAGCTCTAGTTGTTTCTGTGGACAGAGATGGATCCACATATGAGACAAGAACTCAATTTTCCATAGACAATTTCAAATTGACAGATCTTTTTTATAAAAATACCAAACTGAAGGCATTAGTATCACATATTTCAAGGAAGATTTTGAAATTTGCTAGTGTCAACAAGCAGTGGTGCAGAAAAAAACCCAAAATACCAAAATAAAAATTCAACAAACTGCCGGGCATTGGTGGCACACGCCTTTAATCCCAGCACTCCGGAGGCAGAGGCAGGCGGATCTCTGTGAGTTCGAGGCCAGCCTGGTCTACAGAGTGAGTTCCAGGAGAGAAACCCTGTCTCGAAAAACCAAAAAAAAAAAAAAAAAAAAAAAAAAAATCAACAAACTGTCTTTTTTTTGGGGGAGGGCTAGTCTGTATGTCAAAAAGAAAACACTCTCACTAGCTCAATTTTCATTAAACAGTTACAAGACAGGGCTCTTCAGTAAGGTAACAGTGATAATTAAAGATCTGGGGACATATCTAGACAGAATTGGTAGGTTAACAGGCAAATGGACTCAAAATAACAGAAATGAAAGTTTATAATTTCTCAATTCTCTTATGAGTTCCAATAAGGTTTAAGCACTGGTACTAACATGACCCACAAAGTTTTAAGACAAAGCAACAAGTAGTTAAATTAAGTTTTGGAGACTATGCACTCCCTAAGCAGAAGGGTAATTTCTTACAACTGAAGATTTCCCACTATTGAAAAGTACCAACCTACCTTGCTTGAGCAGTTGGCGGCATGTGAAATCTTTACTTCTCAATTCTGGGTTAAGGAAAAGTCAGACTTACCTATATGACTAGCAAACCTAGTTAAAGCAAACTAACAAAATGTTATAAGGACTAACTGCCAATCCCTCCCAACCCACCCTACTTTAGGAAAGACAGGTAACAACAGCTCACCTGGGGATTGGACTCCGACTCAGAGACCTCTTGCTCAAGAAAGGGCTGCTAGATCGCCTTCGACTATAGGGGCTGGGCGATCTCCCGCTGTAAGAGCCACTCCTTTCATAACTGGATGACCGTCTCCTGCTATAGGGACTCACAGACCTCTGTCGTCGGCTGTAGGGGCTGGGTGACCGAGTGCTGGACTGGTAAGCAGAAGGCTCTTTGTAAGGTGGACTGATTGACTGCCTTCTTGAGGTACCGCCAGGACTCTTCTTGTAGGAGTCATAATTGCTAGAAGTGTGAGACCTTGGGGGGCTAAGGTCATAGTCTTGGCCGTAAGAAGCTCCCGAAGGACTGTCATCTTGCTTGGAGCTGTCAGACCATTTCCTATGGGGACTCCTTGATCTCCGTTTTGGGCTATCCACCGTTTTGTAACTTTTGGGTGTTTCCCTTTTCCGATGACTTTTACTCCGGTCCTTGTGCCCAGACTTTAACTCACGTTCTTTCCGCGTCTTCTCCTTGTGGAGTTTGGATGACCTGGATTCCTTGCTGCTGCTTTTGGATATTTGTGCCTTCCCATAGTCATCGCTCCCCTCCACTGATCGCTTTGAACTTCCTGATATCCGGTCCTTCATTGATCCAGATTTGGAAACTTCCTGGTTTTTTTCTTTTTCGGTCTGCTTAGTTTTTAGCAAGTCTCGGGACCGCCGGTGCTGGTGGTGACGATGTCTGTGCAGGCGGTCACTCCGATCCGTTCCACGACGCTCATCGTTTTCCCTCCTGTCTAATTTGAAGGCCATGTCATCTGAGAAGGTGTCTGAATCAGAGCTGATGTCATCATACTCCACCAAAGGTTTGATTACTGTACCCAAAGATGCTGCTTCGGGGGTCACCAACCCCGTATCTTTGGAGTGCTTGGACTTATGCCGCTTGTGCTTCGACACCAAGCGGTGACGCTCCCTGCTGTTGGAGCTGCCACCTCCCGATGACGGCTGCGAAGTTCCAGAAGCTCCTCCACTCCCGTCCTTCTTGCCCCCATGTCTCTCTGAATTGGGCATTCCCTTTCCCCGAGCCTCAAGAAGGGGAAAAGTTCCCCAGCACTCCAAGGAGCCCCACCCTCCCCCCAGCCCCAACTCCACGCCCACCAAAAGAACCCCTAAAAGGGGGTGGGGAGGGAAGGGACTTTAGGCCAGGCTCCTCCTCCCTCTCGACTCCTCGGCGCCCTCCTACATGAGGTGGGGGGTGAAGGAGCGAGGGAAGAAATGATAGAGTTCCTCAGCAGTGGAAGAGCGAGGCACCCGGAGCTGCCCGAGTCCGCTCCTCCCCGCTGCCCACCCGCGCCGACCACTCTTCAGGCCCGCGAGCCCGGGAGCTCAAGGAAGTAGGAAGCCGACCGCCCGAGCCTGAGGGGCCGACTCCGGCTCTGGCGCCCTGTGAGGACTGCGCGGGCCCTTCCCCTACCCGGCTGCCCGGCTCGGGGCGGCTTCCTGTCGCCCGGGCTCCGCGGCCTATGTTTCCTCACCTCCCCTTTTGTCCCTCGTCCTGAGGGAGCCTCTTTTCTAGCCTCCGCCTCACCCCAATACCTCACATACACATTTCGCTCCCTCACACAGACTCAGTCACACACTAGATTAAACCGAAACGGCACTTGGCGGAGGGGGAGGGGCGAGCGTCAGAAGTCTCGCGAGATTCCACTGGACTCCCGCGATACTTCGTGCTTCCTTTTTACCTCGACCCATTGCTTCTCCAGACAACGCGAGAACAGGACCCAAGGCACAAACACGTCCCGTTAGGCTCTCGCGATAAGTCTCCAACTCCCCTTTTGAGAGCTTTATAAAAGCGGAAGTTGCCGAGATTACCTTGAAAACTTAAACCTAACTGGTGGCTCATTGGGTAAATACTGCCGAGTTCTGGTGGAGACGGATCTTACCACACTTTTAAGAAGGATCTTGAGCCGAGCGTTGGTGGCGCACGCCTTTAACCCCAGCACTAAGGAGGCAAAGGCATTCGGATCTCTGTGAGTTCGAGGCCAGCCTGGTCTACAGAGTGACCAGGACAGCCTCCAAAGCCACAGAGAAACCCTGACTCGAAAACCAAAAAGAAGGCTGTTGATTATCAGGATTTTTTGGTTTTTCGAGACATTTCCTTGTGTAGCTTTGGAGCCTGTCCTGAAACTCTGTGGATCAGGCTGGCCTCTGCCTCCCGACTTCTGGGATTAAAGGCATGCTCCACCAACGCCCATCTTTTCAGATTTTTTTTTTAAACAACGGACAGGTGAACGGTGAACGTTGGAAACATTACAGCTGATGTCTGAATGTTTAAACAAAGCTTGCTACTAAGTGCCACGCATATTGAATTTATTTTCTCTGCCCTCACAATTAACAACTCTGAGTTCGAGGCGAGCCTAGTTTACAAAGTGAAGTCCAGGAAAGCCAGGAGTACACAGAGAAACCCTGTCTCCAAAAACCAAACAAACAAACAAAACTAACCAACCACTGGACATTGTCTTCCCTAAAGTTTTTTAAAATTATTTATTACACATAGTTTTTTTTAATCTGTGTACATGCATGTACCCCAGGAGAAGGCATCAAACCTCATTACAGATGGCAGTGAGTGACCATGTGGCTTGTTGGGAATGGAACTCAGGACCTCTGGAAGAACTCTTAACCTCTGAGCCATCTCTCCAGCCCCTTCCCTGTGATTTTACAGGCAAAGAATCCCAAGAGTCAGAGAAGTTAGTTTAGGGGCAGAAAAGTTAGTGCAGAGTCCAAAGGAAAGTCACTTTACAGTCCAGGCTGGCCTCAAAATTGTGGCTATTCAGCCTCAGCCACCCTATGCTGGAATTACAGGGGTGATCTTTTTTTCCTGAACCTTTACAGTTACATCTGTATTTTTTGTTTTAATTTCTATACATTCTTTTATTTTTTTGTTTCTGAGATAGGGTCTCCCTATGTAGCCTGATTGTCCAGGAACTCACAAAGATTGGATGAAATGTCTCTGCCTGAGTGCTGGGGATTAAAGGTCTGTGCCTCCGCGCCTCCCTTTCACACGCTTTAAATATATTTAAATGTCGATTAAACAAGTGAGCTAGGCACAAAGGGTATATGAAGCTAGTAATGGGTGGAAACGGTTCTCAATCTCTGAATGCTTTGCTTAAGTCCACATTAGGAAGACCTTTTTTTCTGGAGACAGGGTTTATCTGTGGAGGTTTTTAGACCAGGCTGGCCTGGAACTCACAGAGATCTACCTGCCAATGCCTCCCGAGTGCTGGGATTAAAGGCATGCACTACTGGTCACATTATGAAGACCTTTTAAGAAAGGTATTAAAAGTCAGTTTAAGACAGGCACGCTCTTAATCCCAGCACTACAGTGGCAGAGGCAGGCAATCTCTATAAATTGGAGGCCAGCCTCGTCTTTAAATCTAATCCAGGACAACCAAGTCACTATTGCACCAAAAAAACACATCTCAATCAAACAAAAGTCACTTTGAAGCCTGACATGGTAGAGCACACCTTTAAGCCCAGCACTCTGCAGTTTAAGGCAGAAGATCTCTGAGTTCCAAGCCATCCAGAGTTGTGTATTGAGATTCTAACTTAAAATGAAATTAAAATAAAAAATTAAGAAAAGAAAGAATTGACTTGACTGAATGGACTGTGAAAATTTTATACAAGAATAGGCTCTTTATCCTGAAAAGTTTAATTATCTGTGTGTAGCTTTGAAGGCTGTCCTGGCACTCACTCTGTAGACCAGGCGGGTCTTGAACTCACAGATCGGCCTGCCTCTGTCTCCCAAGTGCTGGGATTAAAGGCATGCGCCACCAACACCCAGTAAGATTGATGTTTTGAAGACTGGAGACATGGTTCAGCAGTTAAGAACACTGGCTCTTCTTCCAGAGGACCCAGGTTCAATCCCAGCATCCACATGGTAGCCACACCTGTCTGTAACTTCAGTTCCAGAACTTCTGACATGTTTACGTTTACACAGACACATGCAAACAAAACATCAATGAACATAAAATAAAAATGGAATAAGAAAAACAGAAGGGGCTGGAGAGATGGCTCACAACCATCTGTAATACGACCTGGTGCCCTCTTCTGGCCAGCAGACAGAACACAATATATACATAATAAATAAATAAACATTGTAAAAAAAGAAAAAATACTGATGTTTTGCCACCACAAAAGTCAAACTTCTCCAAAGAGAAGACAATGAAAGTCAAAAGCGATGGCTCTAAGCACATTTGAGCGGGAAGTAGTGTGAGCTCCCTCAGGGGAGTGTCCATCACACTGCACTTTTTTAGCAGATAAAATTCTATCCTAGGAAATCTTGTGTCCAAAATTTCTTTTTCCTTTTCCTTTTTTCTCTTCTCTCCTTCACACCCGCAGCCCATTTTCCTTGTCTTTCCTCATCCCCTCACCTCTCCTGGTGTCTTGGAGATGTTGTCCAGACTCCCCTGGCACTCACATTCATCTGCTCAAGTGTCAAAACACTGGGATTATAGGCATCTGTTACCATGTGTTCCTCTCAAATTTTTTTAAATACAAAATTTGTAAACTGGTCTAGAGAGCAAGCTCTAAGACAGCCAGAACTGTTACACAGAAAAACACAGAGCCGAAAAGTATGAAATTCCATGAATTGTCACACTAACCAGTGAGAAGAAAGAGTGTTTTCATAAAAAGAGAAGATTGCTCTCTGCCGGGCGTTGGTGGTGCACACCTTTAATCCCAGCACTTGGGAGACAGAGGCAGGAGGATCTCTGTGAGTTCGAGGCCAGCCTGGTCTACAGAGTGAGTTCCAGGACAGCCTCCAAAACAATACATAGAAACCCTGTCTCCAAAAAAAACAATAAATAAATAAAAGATTGATCTGAAAAATAAAAGGGAAAATAAGGATTGTTTCACTCTGCAGAAAAGCTTTGAACTCAGTGATTCAAGGAATGCTTCAGTTGCTTCACTGCACAGCCACCATAGGTGGTGTGCTAACTCTGTGGTGACAGTCAGAAAGTTTCTATTTTGATTATAAACAGATAGGAAACTATGTGGCTGGAAGATGACTTAGCAGAGCTACTCTTCCAGAGGACCAGGTTCAATTCCCAGCATCCACAAGGCAGTTCACAACTATTTGTAATTCCAGCTCCCGGGGATCTGACACCTCACATACATACACATTTAGGCAAAACACCAATGCACATCAAATAAAAATAAATAAATCATAAATTTTAAAAATAGATTATGGGCTGGAGAGATGGCTCAGAGGTTAAGAGCACTGACTGCTCTTCCAGAGGTCTTGAGTTCAATTCCCAGCAACCACATGGTGGCTGACAACCATCTACAATTCAATCTGGTGTATATGTAATAAATAAATAGAATCTTTAAATAAATAAATAAATAAAAAATAAAAATAGATTATACAGATAGATTTTTTTTTTTTTTTGGTTTTACGAGGCAGGGTTTCTCTGTATTGTTTTGGAGGCTGTCGGTCCAGCCCAGCCTCAAACTCACAGAGATCCGCCTGCCTCTGCCTCCCTAGTGCTGGGATTAAAGGCGTGCGCCACCACCGCCAGGCTTACAGATAGACATTTTAATTAAAGTTACAATAACTACCTCCACACACAAATAAACTTAATAATTTAGATTCTTGGTAGTAGGGTGTGCTATTTTTCAGTCAGGCTTACCTAAATGAAACTCACTTGTAACTGAGGCTAGCTGTAAAGTCCTTGCACTCCTCCCCCACTCTCCACTAGTTACTGAACTTACAGGTTTCAGTTAGTGTGCTTCCCCCACCCCCAGACAGGGTTTCTCTGTGATGTTTGGAAGCTGTCCTGGAACTCACTCTGTAGACCAGGCTGGCCTCGAACTCACAGAGATCCGCTTGCCTCTGCCTCCCAGAGTGCTGGGATTAAAGGCATGTGCCACCAACTCCCAGTTAGTTAGCATGCTTCTAAATTATTAATTTAATTTAGGTTTTAGTGACTCAGAAGTTAGGAGCACTGGCTGCTCTTTCAAAGGTCCTGAGTTCAATTCCCAACTACCACACGGTGGCTCACAACCATCTATAATGAGATCTGGTGCATTCTTCTGGTGTGCAGGAATACATATAGGCAGAACACTGTTACATAATAAATCTTTTTTAAGAAATTAGCTTTTAAAGCCGGGCGTTGGTGGCGCTCGCCTTTAATCCCAGCACTTGGGAGGCAGAGGCAGGCAGATCTCTGTGAGTTCGAGGCTGGGCTGGACCGACAGCCTCCAAAACAATACAGAGAAACCCTATCTCATAAAAACCAAAAAAAAATTAGCTTTTAGGTTTAAAGAGTTCTCTTAGGCCTGATGAGGTGGCACAGGAACTTAGAGATCTGCCTGCCTCTGCCTCCCCAGTATTGGGATCAAAGACATGCACCTCCATCTGGGTCTTATTCTGTGTTGGTTTTGAGACAGAATCTCAGGTACTGTACCGATGCCTCACAAGTAGCAGGGTCTGGCTTGGATGTTCCTGATTCTTACTTTCATCAACAGGTGTGCAACACCGAACCCGGCCAAGATATTCCTTGTGGATACCTTGATTACTTTTTCAGTGATGACAAACATTTATCTTTCTTCCTAGAATGACTTTTTAATGTTGTTTGAGACTATGGGGAAGAAGAGGAGGGTGTTTGCCTGGCACGGAAATTTTTATGCCTCTGCCTCCCAAGTGCTGCCTCCACAACCAGCTATTTTTTTTTTTTTTTTTTTTTTTGGTTTTTCGAGACAGGGTTTCTCTGTTGTTTTGGAGGCTGTCCTGGAACTCACTCTGTAGACCAGGCTGGCCTCGAACTCACAGAGATCCGCCTGCCTCTGCCTCCCGAGTGCTGAGATTAAAGGCATGAGCCACCAACGCCCGGCTCAACCAGCTAATTTATATTTTTAATTTTAGACAAAGTCTCCTACTACTCAAACTGGGCTCAAACATAAGAGGAGAGTTATAAGCTTGGTTAACTTTACATTTTCCTATCTACACTTTTTTTTCTCTGAGACAGAGTTTCTATGTATTGTTTTGGAGCCTGTCCTGGAACTTGCTCGGTAGACCAGTCAGGTCTCGAACTCACAGAGATTCGCTTGCCTCTGTGCTGGAATTAAAGGTGTGAGCCACCAATGCCTGGCTTCTATCTACACTTTAGTATAGACATTAGTGTTTATTTGTACAGAAAGTTACCATGAGAAAGTGTTAGATCTCAAACCCCAGGACAAACAGCAAACTGAGGTGCCTATTTAACATATCAAAGAGGATTTTGGCCTCTGGCTCAATCCCCACCTGTTGGAAAGTCCTCTTACCCCACCTCCTACCTCAAACTCCAGCCCCAGAGCTCACTGCCATTCCTCCAGCTGTCATTTTGGTCATACAGTCCTTGATATCCCTTGGTCACCTGCTCTTGGTTCCCATTCTCCTGGCCTCTTGGCTCCTGGCTCCCCACTTTCTCTCCCTTCTCTACTCCTATGTTGGGTTCAGTCTGCTGCTCACATTCACTCTGAAGTCTCCCAGATGTCTGCCTCTGCCTGTGCTCACCCCTATAATAAGAACCTCAACCCCTTCGAAGCAGTCACATCCTCCTCCCAGATTTTGGCACTAGATGAATGAAAAAAAGAAATGATAGGAAGATATGACTGCTCTGAAGCAATTGAGGTGTGTATTGTAGAATATAAGAGAGGGAGCAGGCAGAGGCATCTGAAAGAGTTCAGAGTGAACCAGACCAGAAGAGGGAAACTAGACAGGATGACAGAGGATCCAGGGACCAAGAGACTGCAGTAGCCAAAATGGCTGGGTTATTTAGGAATCAGAGAAGTTGGAGAAAGGAAAACCCAGCCATTGTAGAGTTTAGGGTAGGAGTGGGGTGAGACGTGCTGGAGAGCCAGGAGTTCAAGGCCAGCCTGGTCTACAGGGTGAGTTCCAAGACAGCCAGGGCTACACAGAAGAAACCTGTGTCAAGCAGAAACAAAAGGGATGGGGGCTGCAGCAATGGTTCAGCTGATAAGACGACTGACTGCTCTTCCAGAAGACTGGGTTCAATTCCCAGCACCCACATGGCAGCTCACTACTGCTGTAACTCCAGTTCTGGGGGATCTAACTCCCTAACAACAGACATGCATGCAGACAAAACAATAATGTACATAAAATACAAATAAATAAATTATAATGAAAAAATAAGGAGGCATATATATATAAAGGGAGCTGAGTGTTGCTGGCTCACACTTTTAATCCCAACACTCTGGGAGGCAGAGGCAAGCAGATCTCTGTGAGTTCGAGGCCAGCCTGGTCTACAGAGTGAGTTCCAGGACAGCCTCCAAAGTTATACAGAGAAACCCTGTCTGGGGGGTGGTGGTGGTGGTGGTGGATAGTTCCTCCAGGTGACCTCTGTGCTTCCTGCTGTAAGCTGCCCTGTGGAGGGAAAAATGTCCCTCTGGGTTGGTCCAAAAGTAAAAGAGAAAGGTTCACTTCTTTCTCTTTTATGATTTGTCTCCTTATTGACCCGTAACCTATATAATTGAAAATTCAACACCCACAGTCCTCTGAAAGAGTAGAAAAGATGTCCCTGGACAGCACCGTTTTTCCCTTCTGTCCAATACTGACCAAGGAGACTTTCAACAACTTTCACTACTTCCCTTTTTAAAGGATTAAAGACAGCTGCTAAAAATTTTTCCTTTGTCAGCCGGGCGTTGGTGGCGCACGCCTTTAATCCCAGCACTCGGGAGGCAGAGGCAGGTGGATCTCTGTGAGTTCGAGACCAGTCTGGACTACCAAGCGAGTTCCAGGACAGCCTCCAAAGCCACAGAGAAACCCTGTCTCGAAAAACCAAAAAAAAAAAAAAAAAAAAATTTCCTTTGTCACCACATAGGCCCAGATTATTAGAGAAAAAATGTTATATACAGTTAAAGATTTCAAAGTATAAGTAGGTCCCAGTTGCTGGAGGTAGCCAGGGATACACAGAGAAACTCTGTGTATGTGTGTGTGTGTGTTTGGGGGAGTGGGGGCAGGGATTCTATCCTGCAGAGAAATCCCTTTGACCCCAAGGTAAACAACTCCAAATATCTTCAGGGAGTCCCTGAAACTGACCAGACTCATCAGGCCCCTTCTTCCCCAGAGTAAGGGAGCCAAGCTGCAAAGAATCTCTCAGAGTGCTGGACAGATGGCTCAGAGGTTAAGAGCATGGTTGCTCTTCCAGAGGTCCTGAGTTCAATTCCCATCTACCACATGGTGGCTCACAGCCATCTATAATGGGATGCCCTCTTTGAATCATTTCTGTTCCTATACATAATCCCTCAGATATATTTCTGGAAGTAATCCTAATAAAAATCATTTGTTTGCCAAGAAGGAATTTGGTCCTTTCCTGTAGTGGCTACCTACCTAGGCATGAGTAGATGTGTGTGTTCAATTTGTCCAGGAAAAGAGCTGTCATACAATAGCTTCCCCAAACACATCACAAACATACAAAGATCCAGATATTTACAAAGAATTCTTTTTTTGTTGTTTTGTTTTTTCAAGACAGGGTTTCTCTGTATTGTTTTGGAGGCTATCCTGGAACTTGATCTGTAGAACAGTCTGTGTGTGTGTGTGTGTGTGTGAGAGAGAGAGAGAGAGAGAGAGAGAGAGAGAGAGAGAGAGAGAGAGAGATGCAAAAGTGCATATGTAACAACGCACGCCAGGGTTTCTCTGTGTAACAGCTCTGGCAGAGGGAATGGGGGTGTGACAGCTACTCAATCCAGAAATGAAGGGGGTCTTTTGGTCCAGATCTTGAGGTGGGAATACACAAACCTTAAATCTGGGCCACACCTTCTGCTGGAAGCCTGTATAAGGACAAAGGAAGAAGGAAGGGACAGTCCATTCCTCACCTGCTTGCCCTGGCCTTGCCAGCACATCCATTCCTTCCCTGGCATTGGAGTCTTCAGATTCCAGGTCATACAGAAGATCATCTGGGACGGGGGAGAAGGGCAAGGCCTGCCAGAGCCATGTTAGCCAAGTCCTTTCAACAAGACATTGACTGGAGACATCTTCACGAAGACATTTTTTGTGATTCATGTTGTAGAGAAGTAATAAGCAGTGTGCTTCCACTGGTGTTACAAAATGTGACACAATGAAAATAGGTGGTAGAATCAGATATGTGGTACTGGAACAAGTAAATTTGCTTTAGTCTAAAATCCCATAAATACTTATACAATTGTTAAAAATTCAACTAAATGGCCAGGCGTTGGTGGCACAAGCCTTTAATCCCAGCACTCGGGAGGCAGAGGCAGGCGGATCTCTGTGAGTTCGAGGCCAGCCTGGTCTACAGAGCGAGTTCCAGGACAAAACAATACAGAGAAACCCTGTCTCGAAAAAAACCAAAAAAAAAAAAAAAAATTCAACTAACTGTATTATACTGACTTCCAGTATGTATACAGAACACCAGTATCTGAGTCTAGGTGTGGTAGTGCTAGACCTCACTCAGTTTTCAGGAAGAGGACGCAGGTGGATCCTTGTGAATTCAAGGCCAGTATGATCTACATAGCTAGTTCCAGACTAACCAGCCTCCTTAAGGTCCTGTCTCAAAAGCAAGACTAAAAATAGCAAAACCCCTAAAATACTGCTGTCATTTTTTAAAGAACTTTAGATATTTTTAATATATATTTATGTGTTACATATTCCGTGTTCTGCCTGCATGTACACTCGCCCACCAGGAGAGGGCACCAGATCTCATTACAGGTGGTTGTGAGTCACTATGCAGTTGCTGGGAATTAAACTCAGAACCTCTGGAAGAGCAGCCAGTGCTTTTAACATGTGAGCCATCTTTCCAGCCTCCGAAATATATATTAGCTTTTTTAAGGCAGGGTTTCTCTGTGTTAACAGTCCCTAGCTGTCCTGGAACTCACTTTGTAGACCAGAATGGTTTCAAACTGACTGAGATCCACCTGCCTCTGCCTCCTGAGCGCTGGGATTAAAGGCGCACGCTACCATCACCAGGCCAATGAACTAAAAAATTTTTTTGAGACAGGGTTTCTCTGTATTGTTTTAGAGGCTGCTTTGTAGACCAGGCGTGCGCCACCAAGATCTAAAAAAAAATTTAACTTACAAATTGAATATCTGTCAAAATGAAAATAGGAAATTTCGTCCGGGCGGTGGCGCCCCTCTTCAGTCCGAGCACTCGGGAGGCAGAGGCAGGCGGATCTCTGTGAGTTCGAGGCCAGCCTGGTCTACAGAGCGACTTCCAGAACAGACTCCAAAGCTACAGAGAAACCCTGACTCGAAAAACAAACAAGCAAACAAAAAACCATTGAGTTTCGGAGAGATGCCAACTGTATGGGAACACACCTTAAAACGCAAAGATGTGAGAACGAGCCAATCGCTAATGGGCCTGTTACAAATCCCGCGGGAAAGACGAATCAGCCAATTTTCGCGAGATTTTGGTACTTTTCCTTTTTCCCCTGTCTCGCAGGAACACGATTAATCTCGCGATCTTTGGGAAGTTCCGTTGGGGAAGATGGCGGCGGCCGCGAGCACCCTTCTCTTCTTGCCGCCGGGGACTTCAGACTGAGTCTTCCCCGGAAGAGTGGGGGCTGTTGGTGCGCCGCTTCCCCTAGCTGAAGCCAACTACGTTCCCCTCTTAGTGGTGGGGAAAGGCTCACCCTCCTGTGGCCGACCCGAGGCCTCGCCGCCGTCAGGATGAAGGCTCAGGGGGAAACCGAGGGTGAGTGGCTGAGGGGGGGAATGGGAGGGGGCGGGACACCACCGCGGGGAGCCAATCTGTGAGAGGAGGTGGGGACCCACGCCCCTCCAGGGCCGCCGGGCACGGAACTGGGTCCCGGCGGAATGTGTATTTTAGATTGTGACTGTCTGGAGAGGTGCCGGAGCGCCGACTCTGAGGTCGTCTCCCCTCCCCGTTTTGTGAACGGCTTTCTGCATGACTAGGGACGGAGTAGTTGAGCCTCGGGGTAGCTTAACCTGCTGGGGGACATCAGGAGAGTGACGTGGAAACTTGTTTAGTCTTTGTTTCAAGAGCGATGTCTGAGTATGACCTTAGAGACGCTAATACCGGGCGATGTGTCAGGGTTATTGAGGGTGTCTTACTGTGAAGGACATGGTTAGGTCTTTATGATAATAGAAGCTAGCAGTTTGTTCCTTGAAATGTCAGTGTTCAAGTCCCGTGTTGTGAATTGAAAAGCTGCTCCTTTAATTGTGCTTGAATCGTGGCTTTTAAAGACAGATTGGAAGAAAGTGTTAGGAGCAATCCCCAAACTACTTCCCAGAAGAGGGCAGAATAAGGAAGAGATTGAAATTTTTTTGTTTTGAGACAAGGATTTCCTATGTAGTCCTGGTTAGCCTACAACTCAGGATAATCTTACTGTCTCAACCTCCCAAGTACTGACTTACAAACCTGTACCCTCTGGATCAGTTAAGTTTTTCCATTTGTTTGTTTGGATGTTTGTTTTTTGTTTACTTTTTTTTGGTTTTGGTTTTTTTTTTTTTTTACAGAACATTTCTTTATTTTTCACTAAGACTTTCCCAGAGGACATAACTAACCTTGTCACACCTCCACCCCCATAAAGGGGTTAGTGCACTCACTGCTATAGAGCAGATACGAACAGTTTCAAGGACTGGAACCAACCTTAAGTGGCAAAAAACACTTTCTCTCTGAGTTATCATAAAAATGTTTAAGTAAAAAAAGAAAGAAAAGGAGCAAAGGGGGAGCAAATGGTGGTTTCTGAATGAAAAGATCATTCGTGTTTCATGTCATACATTCAATCTTGGCTCTAGTAACAAAATGGAAACAGGATTACTATCATACAAAATGTTCACTACAGCACGCTCTATGCACCTGTTTCAAGCCCACCCCCCAGCCCCTGATGCTTCCAACTTGGTTACTTCCCATCCTGTTGGGCCTGTCGACGAAGGAGCACGTAGATCTTCTCTTTGATCCAGTCTTTGTTATAAGGCTGGTACGTCCGTGTATCAGCTCGGTACACAAGACAGCTGAGATCTGCCAGATCGTCAATAAAGTCAAACAATTGACTGATATCCTATGTGATAGAGGGGCTGTTGGGATTCATTCTCTTCAGGTGTTCTTCATACATTTTACAAACACCTTCCATGCATTCATTCACAGACTCATAGCTTAAGTCCTGCCTTCTGGCCTCTTGGTAGGCTGTACCAGCAAAATGGTGTGAGACATTGCGCCGAATGCTTTGCTGCAGCCGCCGCTAACACCGCCGCCGCTGCCGCCGCACACGAGCTCAGCCGCAAAGCCCGGTTTTGGTTTTTTGAGACAGGATTTCCCTGTAGCTTTGGAGCCTGTCCTGGAACTCTCTCTGTAGACCAGGTTGGCCTTGAACTCAGAGATCCAGTTGGGTCTGCCTCCCAAGAGCTTGGATCAAAGGTGTGTGTCACCACCGCCCAGCCAGGTCAGCTAAGAGTTTGAATCTTGTTTTAGATCCTTTTTCCTCTCTACCTGAACTCAAATCAGCTGGCTCATCCAAAGCGAAATCGTGACATTTGTAGGGAAATGGATTGCAAAATAAACCAAACTTAACACAAATACCACATTTTCTCTCTGTCTCTCTCTGTCTCTCTCTCTCTCTTGTTTTTCGAGACAGGGTTTCTCTGTATTGTTTTTGGAGACTGTCCTGGAACTCTGTAGACCAGGCTGGCCTGGAATTCACAGAGATCCGCCTGCCTGTGTCTCCCGAGTGCTGGGATTAGTGGGCCACCAATGCCAAGCTCACATTTCCTCTCTTTAGAGAAGTCTAGACTTAAGTGTTTGTGTGTGTTGGTTGTGAAAATATGGAACCATGGGAGAAGATTTATTTATTTATTTATTTATTTTTCAAGACGGGTTTCTCTCTGTAGCCCTGTCTGTTGTAGAACTGTTCTGTAGACCAGGCTGGTTTCAACCTCACAGAGATCCATGTGCCTCTGGCTCCTGAGTGCTGGAATTAAAGGTGTGGAAGAAATGTTAATGGAATTCGAGGTGAAAGTGGAAGGCAGAGGTGTTGGCATTGATGGAGTCAGAGAGGAAGACCAGTTAGAACACAGGATAATGTCCTATATGCATATGAGTACCAAAATGATCCCCATTACTTTTTATGTTCACTTAAAATGATTTACAGTCTGGGATGTAGATCAATGGTTAGAACAAGGGTGTCCTTCTTGGGTTCAATTCTCTGCACCAAACAAAAAGGAGGAAGCAACAAAAATTATGCCCAGGGAATAGAAAGATGGTTCAGTGGTTAAGAACAAAGACTGTTCTTCCAGAGGATTCTGGTTCAGTTCCCAGCACCCACATAGCAGCTCACAGCTGTCTGTAGCTCTGGTTCCAGGGGACCTGACACCTTCATACCAAAGCACATAAAGTAAAGTTAAATAAATCATACAAAAATTATGCCCAGAACTTAATGATGACAGTGTTTTTGAGCTGAGAACTATGTTGTTTCTTTTTTCAAATAGTGATCAAAACATATCATTCAGGATATTGAATGTTTATCTATGTGATTAGAAGTTACTATTATTTCATTTCTGGTTCCAATTAAATGTTTGAGTAGAATGTCTGTTTATAGTATCACACCTATAGGAGGTGCTGAGGAAAAGGAGACAGAAGGATAGTCTGAGCTAAAACCAAGCCTGGGAGGTGGCTCCAGTTTATAATCCTAGCACGTTGGAGGTAGAGGTAGGAACATCAGGAGGTGAAGGTCATCCCTCACATTTATCTATTTGTGGGTGAGGTCATCTGCCTCAGGGTGAATGTGGCAGTCAGAGGACAGCTTGGCAGGAGTCATCTCTCCACTGTGTGGACTCTGGAGTCATCTCTCCACTGTGTGGATTCTAGGGATAGAACTCAGTTGACATGTTTTGGCAGCAGGTGCCTTAATTCACACTGAACCATCTTGTCAGCCTTCAAGGTCATCCTCTGCCAGATAGACCAGGAGGTCAGCATGGGTCATGAGACCATCTCAAAAAGGAAAAAAGTGGCTTTTGCACTCGCGTGCGCGTGTGTATAGCTGAGTGATTAAGAGCCCTCACTGCTCTTGGCATAGGTCCAGATTCAGCTCCCAGAACCCACACACCCACATGGCAGCTCACAACCATCTGTAACCCTAGTTCTAGAGGTCCTGGTTGCCACCTTCTGGCCGCTTGAGTATTGAACAGACATGGTACACATACATGTAAGCAAAAAAATTCACATATGAGTAATCTTTTTTCTGCAAACCACAGTTGAATTTTTTTCTTATAGTTTTTTCCTTTTTTTTTTTCGAGACAGGGTTTCTCTGTGGCTTTGGAGGCTGTCCTGGAACTCGCTTGGTAGTCCAGGCTGGTCTCGAACTCACAGAGATCCGCCTGCCTCTTTCTCCCGAGTGCTGGGATTAAAGGCATGCGCCACCAACGCCCGGCGTTTTTTCCTTTTTTTAATTTAAATTAGAAACAAGCTTGTTTAACATGCCAATCTCAGCTCCCTCTCCCTCCCCTCCTCCCCCATCCCCCAATATGAGTAATCTTTAAAAAAAGAATATGTGGGCTGGAGAGATGGCTCAGAGGTTAAGAACACTGACTGCTCTTCCAGAGGTCCTGAGTTCAATTCCCAGCAACCACATTGTGGCTCACAACCATCTGTAATGAGATCTGGTGCCTTCTTCTGGCCTGCAGGCATGCATGTGGGCAAAACACTGTATACATAATAAATAAATAAATCTTTAAAAAAAAGAATATGTATTTCATATGTGTAGTTGTTTGTCATCATGTATTTCTGGGTACCAAGTGCATCATACCTGGTGCTATCTGAGGCCAGAAGAGGACATCATATTCTCTGGGACTGGAGTTACATATGGTAGTGAGCTGCCATGTGGTTGCTAGGATTTGAACCCAGATCCTCTGAAAGAGCAGCTAGGTTTTTGTGTTTGTTTTTGTTTTCCAAGACAGGGTTTCTCTGTGTAGCATTAGAGATCAGGCTGGCCTCTGCCTCCCTAGTGCTGGGATTAAAGGCGTGGGCCTTCACTGCCCCGTCTGCATGCAGTTACTCTTCTTAAAAGGATAGGTTGGGAATTGTGGAATACTGCTTTGATCCCAGTACTCAAGAAGCAGAGACAAGTGGATTTCTATGTGTTCAAAGCCAGACTGTTTAGACCCTGTCTAAATCCAACGGCAACAAGAAACACCACATTTGGGTGGGGAAGACCCCATGGCCTCTTGATTACAAAGGCAAGGACACCCTAGAACAAGTTGTCCTCTGACCTTCATAGGCACTGTGGTAGGTTCATGCCTGTACTCACACTTATACAACACACACAGACACAAATAATAAAGTTTGTTTTGTTTTTGTTATTAGTAGTATTTTAAATGTTCGTTTTATGTATGTATTTGTATGCATAGCATATGTGCCTGGTGCCTATGGAGGCCAGAGGAGGGTGTCAGATCCCCTGGATGCTAGAAATCTAACCATATCCTCTCGAAGAGCAGCTAGAGCTCTTAACTGCTGAGCCATCTTTCTTTTTTTTTTTTTTTTAAGAAACTTTTTTTTGGGTTTTGGATTTTTTTAAAGATATATTTATTTATTACATATACAGTGTTCTGCCTACATGCCAGAAGAGGGCACCAGATTGAATTGTAGATGGTTGTGAGCCACCATGTGGTTGCTGGGAATTGAACTCAGGACCCCTGGAACAGCAGTCAATGCTCTTAACCTCTGAGCCATCTCTCCAGCCCCTGAGCCATCTTTCTAACCCCTTGGTTTTTATTATTGTTTTTGAGACAGGGTGTAGTATATTTTTGTTGTTGTTTTGGTTATTTCAAGACAGGGTTTCCTTGTGTAGCCTTGGCTTTCCTGGGTCTGTCTCTGTAGACCATCCTGGCCTCTAACTCACAGAGATTTGCCTGTCTCTGCCTCCAGAGTGCTGGGGTTAAAGGTGTGTGCCACCACTGCCAGGTAACTAGGCTGTTCTTTTTTTGGTTTTTCGAGACAGGGTTTCTCTGTGGCTTTGGAGGCTGTCCTGGAACTCACTTTGTAGACCAGGCTGGCCTCGAACTCACAGAGATCCGCCTGCCTCTGCCTCCCGAGTGCTGGGATTAAAGGCGTGCGCCACCAACGCCAGGCTTAGGCTGTTCTTGATATCACAAAGACTGCTTCTGTGTTAAGTGCTAGGATAGAAAGTGTACATCCATGCTTGGCATAAAAATTGAAAGTTATTTTCTAAGGTGGATACAGGGTATACATGTCACAGCTATCCAGGAGACTAGGGCAGGAGGATTATTGGGGCCTAAAACCTCCAAGACCAACAAAATGGACAACATATTAAGACCCTGTCTCTTAGGAAAATAATTTTTTTATTTTATTTATTTATTTTTTTGGTTTTTCGAGACAGGGTTTCTCTATGGCTTTGGAGGCTGTCCTGGAACTAGCTCTTGTAGACCAGGCTGGCCTTGAACTCACAGAGATCCACCTGCCTCTGCCTCCTGAGTGCTGGGATTAAAGGCGTGCGCCACCAACGCCTGGCAGGAAAATAATTTTAACAACTTCATGTGTGTGAGTACATTAGAGACATGGTCTTTCTCTGTAGTTCAGGTTGGCTTTGAATTCACAAACCTCATACCCAGTTTTTTCAGTGCTCCCATTGAAGGTGTGGGCAACCATGCCTAGCTTTCTTTATGTTTTGGAGTAAATGACATTAAAAGTATTTTGGGGGTCTGGAGAGATGGCTCGGGTTAAGAGCACTGACTGTTCTTCCAGAAGTCCTGAATTCAATTCCCAGCAGCACATGGTGACTCAGAACCATCTATATTAGGATCTGATGCCTCTTCTGGTGTGCAGGTATACATGCAGAGCACTTATACATAAAATATAAATAAATAAGTTAAAGAATAATTTGGCAGTTACAGAGGTTTTTTTGTAAGAGAAATAAATGGTGGAAGGTCTTGATATCAGAGTGTCTAATGTTTTCTGTTTTACGTTATAGAGTCGGAAAGGCTGAGTAAGATGAGTTCCCTCTTGGAACGGCTCCATGCAAAATTTAACCAAAATAGACCTTGGAGTGAAACCATCAAGCTTGTGCGTCAAGTCATGGTGAGAATTGTGACTAAATGGGTAAAGTACTAAGAGAACTAATTAATAAATTAGCCTTTATGTGTATAATTGTTACTAGTAACAATGCTATATCCTCACTTACTCTGAGAACAGCTGAATACATGGTAGGTATAGATGTCAGGGGCCAGGTTAGGAAGGAAAAGGCTGGAATTCCCCTATCTAAGGAGATTCATCCTAGGACTCCTCACAGATCCTACAATCCATGAGTCCTTAAGTTCCTTGTTTTAAAAGGCATTATCAGTCAGTTGTGGTGGCATGCTTTTTATCCCAGCACTTAGTTACAGAAGCAGGTGGATCTCACTGAGTTTGATGCCAGCCTGATCTACAGAATGCATTAAGGACAGCCAGGACTACCCAGAGAAACCCTATACCCCCCCCCCCAAAAAAAAAGAAAAGAAAAAGGAAAAAAAAAGTATTGTCTATAAACACTCTCCTGTATACTTTAAGCAAATCTCTACAAATATTTATTCTGCTGTGGTGTTCATTGTCAGTACAGGGTAATGTTTTTTGTAGTTCAGAATCATTATCTTGCCAGGGTTAGGGTTAGGCTGACACCTTTAATCCCAGTATTCAGGAGGCAGAGGCAGGCAGATCTCTGTGAGTTGGAGGCCAGCCTGATCTTCAGGGTGAAGTCCAGGACAGGCAGCGCTACACAGAGAAACCCTGTCAAAAACAAGATGCAGGGTTGGAGAGATGGCTCAGAGGTTAAGAGCACTGACTGCTCTTCCAGAGGTCCTGAGTTCAATTCCCAGCAACCACATGGTGGCTTACAACCATATACAATTCAATCTGGTGCCCTCTTCTGGTAGAACACTGTATATGTAATAAATAAATCTTAAAAAAAAAACAAGATGCATAATCTTTGGTATCTCTCTCTGGCCTTGAGCATGTTTTGGTAAGGCACTTAACAAGCTGGCTTTGAATTTGTTCTGAGCTCAGGCGGGCTTTGAGCACAAATCCTCCTCCAGCTTCCCAAGTAACCTGTATCACAGTCCTTTGGAATCAGGGTCTTTGTGGCTTAGGGTAACCTTGACTTGACCTTGGTATGTAGTTGAGGCAGTCTTTCCTTAGCTCCCCAGATGCTGAGATTATAGTTGAATATCATCACCCTACTCTAGTCAGTGTTTCTGTGGTCTGTCTGAATGTGTCTCATTTATTCTTTTTGTGTTTTTTAATTTGTTTTTTGTTTTTCTTTACTCTTGTTTGGTACCCATTCACTGTTAATGCCTTTCCTTATAGTATTCTTACTTCCCTGTAAGTCATAAGCCAGTGTGGTGATATTTGAAGTACATAAGTGTAGGTGGAGCACAGGAAAAGTGTAGTAGCTGTGTGCTACATGTTTTCATCATATCACTTAGTGATAGTCAGAGCAGGGATTCATTTTGGGATTGTTTCACTTTTAAGTGTTCTGTATATAAATTATATTCTCTCCTCCCCACCAAAGGGTAGGGTAAGTCTAGTTTATTACCATTTATCTGACCAATCATCAGACTGTCAATAACTAAATTTAGCTAAGCGTGGTGGCACAGGCCTTTAATCCCAGCACTCGGGAGGCAGAGGCAGGCAGATCTCTGTGAGTTCAAGACCAGCCTGGTCAATCAAGCAAGTTCCAGGAAACCCTGTCTTGAAAAACAAACAAAACAAAACAAAAAAAGAACTGTGTTTTAGAGGCAAGGGATTTAATTAATTTACTTGTAGAGTATTTGCCTAACATGTATGAGGTACACAGTCATTCACTAGCAACAGAGGATAAATGAACCAGCATCAAACCCCTGTTATTTCAGACTTGATTGCAGTACTTACTACCCCTCTGACTTTGAAAAAAAAATATGTAATCTCTGTGGATTTCTATTTCTTCATGGAAGCATATAATGCTTGTTTGTTTTCCATGTTTTTCTTGTTCCTTCTTTTGATTTCGTATGTGTGGATGTTTTGTCTGCATGTATATCTGGGCCAAAAGAGGGCATCCGATTTCCTGGAACTTTAGTTACAGATGGTTGTGAGTCACCTTGTTGGGTACTGGGAATCAAATCTGGGACTTCTATAAGAATAGAAGACCCAGATCTTAACTGCTGAGCCATCTCTTCATCTCCTACTTTGCTTTTCGACATAATTTTGTTATAAGGATCATAGGAGCTAGCAGACAGGTGAGGGTGACCTTGAAATTACCTTAGCCCACATCCTCCTAGCTGAGATTACAGGCAGATGCCAACATAACCAGTTACTGCTTTGATGGAGATTGAAGCCAGGAATTTGTGCATGCTGGCCCATGGTTCTCCCAACTTTTTACCCTCCTGGTAAAAAGGTTTGTGAAACTATGAGTTTCTTTTATTTTTATTTTTTTTTTAAGATTTACTTAGTTATGCCGGGCATTGGTGGCGCACGCCTTTAATCCCAGCACTCGGGAGGCAGAGGCAGGCGGATCTCTGTGAGTTCGAGGCCAGCCTGGTCTACAAAGTGAGTTCCAGGACAGCCTCCAAAGCCACAGAGAAACCCTGTCTCGAAAAACCAAAAAAAAAAAAAAATTTTTTTTATTTAGTTATTTATTATACAGTGTTCTGTCCGCAGGCCAGAAGAAGGCACCAGATCTCATTACAAATTGTTGTGAACCACCATGTGATAGCTGGGAATTGAACTCCTGCTCTGGAAGAGCAGCCAGTACTCTTAACATCTGAGTCATCTCTCCAGCCCAAAACTATGAATTTCATAATTGCCTGTGCATCCTCATTTTGTTTGCATGCAAAAAAAAAAAAGGATTTTTTTTTTTCAAGACAGGGTTTCTCTGTGTAACAGCTCTGGTTAGTTTGTAACTCCCTTTGTGCACCAGGTTGGCCTGGAACTCACAGAGATCCGCCTACATCTGCGTCCTTGTGTTGATAAATCCTCATAAACAAAATTTCACTAATGCTGAGGAGGTTGTGGCCTCTGGAACAAAGAACCAGGTTAAAATGCAACAGTAATATCAATGAGTGAAAGTTTAGTGTGGTTTTGTTGTTTTTTTAGAGACAGGGTTTCTGGCTGTCCTCTTGTAGACCAGGTTGGCCTCTAATTCACAGAGATCCACCTGCCTCTACCTTCCGAGTGCTGGGACTAAAGGTGTGCACCACCACTGCCTGGCTTGTTTTGTTTTGAGACAGGGTTTCTCTATAGCCCTGGCTAGCCTAGAACTCACTCTGAAGACTAGTCTGGCCTCAGAGTCTGAGATTCACTTGCCTCTGCCTCCCTAGTGCTGGAATTAAAGGTGTCGACCACCACCACCACCACTACCCAGCTAAAAGAAAATTTTTTTAAGATTTGCTTATTATTTGTTATGTATGCAGTGTTCTGCCTGCATGTATCCCTGTAGATCAGAAGAGGGTATCAGATCTCAATACTGAAAGTTGTGAACCCACCATGTGGTTGCTGGGAATTGAACTCAGGATCCCTGGACGAGCAGACAATGCTCTTAACTGCCCAGCCATCTCTCCAGCCCATGTTGTTTTTTGTTTTTTCAAGATAGGGTTTCTCTATGGCTTTGGAGGCTGTCCTGGAACTCGCTCTTGTAGACCAGGCTGGTCTGGAACTCACAGAGATCCACCTGCCTCTGCCTCCCGAGTGCTGGGATTAAAGGTGTGTGCCACCATTGCCGGCTCAAAACATGTTTTTATTTCATTTTTTTTCTTTTTCTGTTATATAATTTGCTCTATCTCATACATATTCCAAACTGATCTCAACCTAGTAATCTTCCTGCCTCTGCCTCCTGAAAGCTGACTAATAACTGTGCATCACCTGTTATGTCCAAGTTGCCAAGTTCCCAGAGACCACCAGAAAGACAGACCCATTAAACTGTATTGATTGTTCATCCAACCATGACAGGGACCCTGTCTAGCAAGCTGACGCAGCATCCTCTAGAGGGAGTAAAGTTCCCTGTCTACTGCTAGGTTTCAAAGACAAAAGTTACAGGATTACGTCAGTAGGTATGGGTTGGTTTCTGATTGGTTGACATTTGGGAACCATTAGGAGAATTTCTCAAAGTTATATTTTGGCATGAAATACCTGTGTACCAATTATTTTCATTGGTCAGTGTTGAGAGGGAACATTCTGTGGTTTCTATGGCATTATCTTGTTACTTGCAAGTGGCCTGTTCATAGATAGCAATAGTTTACAGAACTATTTCCTGGAGACTATAGGGGAGGTTTTGGTCCCCCTGGAGTTTCTTTTGTGGCCAAACAGTTCCCAGGAACCAAGTATCTAGGATGCTAGGGGGAGTGGGGGAGGGTCTGGAGTTTCTTTGTGTTCAGTTTTGGCCAAGGCTCAGGCCAGGGGATCTGGAAAGTCCTTGTGTCAGAGGCCTACATGTCTTTTCTGTAGCCTGTCATGGCTGCTAGAGCTAAGGGCTGAGTGAGGATCTGGTCCCTTTCTTTCTAAATTATTAGAAGTAGAAGTGAAGCCTTTGAGTTTAATTTGCCACTTTCACACCCATTGGTAAATGCTGAGCCATCCTTCCCCCATTCCCTTAAAAAAACAAGAGTTGGCCGGGCGTTGGTGGCGCACGCCTTTAATCCCAGCACTCGGGAGGCAGAGGCAGGCGGATCTCTGTGAGTTCGAGGCCAGCCTGGTCTACCGAGCAAGTTCCAGGACAGCCTCCAAAGCCACAGAGAAACCCTGTCTCGAAAAACCAAAAAAAAAAAAAAAATAAGAGTTGGGGTTTGTTTATTTTTTCTTTCTATGCTTACTTAGTTTATATGTGTGAATGGTTTGTCTTTATATATATGTGCACAATGTCTATACTTGGTGGCCATGGAGGTCAGGAACATCTGTTAGAGCCCATGGAACCGGAGATACAGGTGGTTGTTAGTGGCCTTGAGGGGTGACTGGAATCAGACTTGGCTCCTCTGCAAATGCAACAAGTGCTCTTATTTGCTGAGCCATCTTTCCAGCCCCTCCAGCTTTGCTTTCAGACAGGGTATCGCTGTGTACCCTCACTGGCCTGGAACTTGCTATACAGACCATGCAGGCCTTGAAATCACAATGACTCAGCTGCCTCTCCCTTTCTAATGCTGGGATTAAAGGTGTGTGTCACCATAACTTAGCAGATTCGTTTATTTGTATTTCTGATTCTGAGTGTTTGCATGTGTGTATGTCAAGTACAGCATGTGAATGCAGTTCCTGTGGATGCTTAGAAGATGGTGTTGGGAATCCTGGTACCAGTTACAGGTTTTGAGCCACCACATGAGTGCTAGCAACTGCTGAACCCTGGTCTTCGCAAGTACAGCAAGTTCTGTTTTTAATCACTGAGCAATCTCTCTAGGCCACCAGGAAGGAAGGTTTTTGTTTTTGTTTTTTTTTTTGTGGGGAGTTTTCAATACAGGATTTCTGGGTGTAGCTTTGGAACTTGTCCTGGAACTTGAACTCAGAGATCCTCTTGAGTGCTGGGATTAAAAGCATGTGCCACCACTGCCAGGCTGCTTTTTTTTTTTTTTTAATGAGATAGGGTTTCTCTGTACAGACCTGTCTGTCCTGCAGTTTATTTAGTGGACTAGACTGACCTTGAACTTAGAGATCCACCTGCCTCTGTCTCCTGAGTGCTGGGTGGGATTAAAGGCTGAGCTACCACTGACAAGTGTTTGCTTTGTTTTTTGATACAGGGTCTCAGTTCATAGCCCTGACAGTCTTAGAAACCTCCATATGTAATCCTGTCTGGCTTTAAACTCATAAACAGAGATTCTCTTGGGATTAAAGGTATTTGTCACCACACCTCGTGATGTTGTCACTTGTAGGAAGTAGATCTCACTAATGACATTTGGATTATTAACAATTTTCCCCCAAAGCGAAGTCTATATTAGATACTTGAATACCTTTTTATTTTACTATTACATGTGAGTATGGATGTATTCATGTGGATGAACTTTTCTTCATTTGGGGGGAGGTGTACAGGATAGCAAGTTGTGGTGTACACCTCTAATCTCAGTCCAGTGGCCAATCTCAGCTATAGGAGAAATTCCAGACCCTAAGTACTTTGCGTTGGGGGGCTGGCTCACCAGGTAAAGGGGCTTCCTGCCAAGAGTAATGACTTGAACTTGATACCTAGAAAGCACATGGTGGAAGGACAGAACAAATTCCTAGACAATGTACTCTGACCGCTCTCTACATGTGTTTACATAACTCTTTGTCTCATACACACAGTGTTAGAAACTACCCACCTCTGCCATTCGGAGGCAGAAGCTGGCTGAGCTCTCTGAGTTCAAGGCCAGCCTGGTCTACAGAGTAAGTGCTAGAACAGGCTCCAAAGCTACACAGAAACCCCCTGCCTGGCCATGTTGGTTGCACACCTTTAATCCCAAATCCCAGCATAAAGGTAGGCAGTTCTCTGAGTTTGAGGCCAGCCTTGTCTACAGAAGTGAGTTCCAGCTAAGGTTACACAGAAATACCCTGTCTCAAAAAACAACAACAACAAAAAAGAAAATTAAAAAGAAGAAGAAAATGCCCTCCTCCAAAAAAGTTCTCAGAAGGTGGAGTCTGGAGGATCAGAAGTTCAAAGCCATCCTTTGCTGCATAGTGAGGCAAAGCCAGCCTGGGCTAGAAACCTTGACTCCAAAGAATCAGTAGTCTATTTTCAGTCTGTAACTTTCCTACTATGATAACACATGTGTTTAGCTGAAACGAGGATTTGGTTGATATTTTTGCTTCAATCAGTTTGTGATTTGATATAGGAGAAGAGGGTCGTAATGAGTTCCGGAGGGCATCAACATTTGGTCAGCTGCTTGGAGACTTTGCAGAAGGCTCTCAAAGGTTTGTACGCACCTTTATGCAATATGTCTGTTGATTTTACTAAAACTCATATCAAGGAGGATTGGGGGTGTCTGACTTTCAAACTTAAATAGAACAATAAATTAAGAAATGAGCTTGTTTCTGAAAATTTTTATTGATTTGTTTAGGGTATGTGTGTTTGTGTGTGTGTGTGTGTGTGAGAGAGAGAGGGAGAGAGAGAGAGAGAGAGAGAGAGAGAGAGAGAGAGAGAGAGAGAGAGAGAGAGAGAGAGAGAGAGAGATGCAAAAGTGCATATGTAACAATGCATGACAGGGTTTCTCTGTGTGTAACAGCTCTGGCTGTCCTGGTACTGGACAGACTGGCTTAAAAAAAGTCACATCGTCGGGTGGTGGTTGTGCACGCCTTTAATCCCAGCACTAGGAGGCAGAGGCAGGCAGATTTCTGTGAGTTCGAGACCAGCCTGGTCTACAGAGCGAGTTCCAGGACAGCCTCCAAAACAATACAGAGAAACCCTGTCTCGAAAAAAAAAAAAAAAAGTCACATCACAGAGATTCTTCTGCCTTGGCCTCTGAGATAAAAGACTTGGATCTTCATAGCCTGGCTGGAGTTGGACATCTTTAATGAGTTGTTTTTTTTTTCTTTCTGCTGTGGGTTATGGGAATTGAGCTCAGGTTGCTAGAACTGCAAGATAAATGCTTTCTTCCAATTAAAAAATTATCAGTTTTTTTTTTTCCCAAGACAATGTTTCTTTGATTGTTTTGGAGTCTGTAGCTGGGCAGACCAGGCTGGCTTCGAACTCACAGAGATCTGCCTGCCACTGCCTCATGAGTGCTAGGATTAAAGGTGTGCGTTACCAATGCCTGGCTAAAATATTTTCCCCATTTTGAAGCATTTATTACTTATTAATTTGTTTTTGAGACTGGGTTTCTCTATGTATTCTTGGATGATCCAGAACTCACAGAGAGCTGCCTCCCAAGTACAGGGATTACTGGTGTATAACACCAAACCTGGTTTCAAACATTCCTTCCTTTCTTCCTTTCTTTCCTTCTTTCCTTCTTTCTTTCTTTCTTTCTTTCTTTCTTTCTTTCTTTCTTTCTTTCTTTTTATTTTAGACTGTTTGAGATAGGGTTTAACTATTACAAGTCAATAGCCTTGCTATAGTTGATCTGAAGATCTTCCTACCTCATCCTGGGATTATATATGTCTGTTTTCATACAGCATTATAACTTTATTTGTAACATTATATAATAGTGCTTGACTGGTAAGTGTAAAGCCATCTTACTGGGGACGGGGATGTGTAATACTATAGCCATGCTACTTTTTTGATTTACTCTTTTTGGGGGGAGGTGTTTGAGACAGGGTTACTCTGTGGCTTTGGAGGCTGTCCTAGAACTAGCTCTTGTAGATCAGGCTGGTCTCGAACTCACAGAGATTCATTTGCCTCTGCCTCCCGAGTGCTGGGATTAAAGGCATGTATCACCACTACCTGGCTTTGATTTACTTTTTAATTTGTTTAGATTTATTGTATGTGTGAATATTGTATATGTATGTATGTATGTATGTATGTATCTTGTGACTACAGTGCCAGTGGAGGTCAGAAGGGGGCATCAGATTCCCAGGTATTCCAGTTGTTTGGGAACCACCATGTGGGTGCTGGAACTGAACCTGGGTCTTCTGCATGAGCTACAAGTGTTCTTAACAACAAGTGCTCTTTCGAGCCACGCCCTTTTAGACTGGTTACATACAATCCCTACAGGTCAAAAAGTCTTTATGTAACCTAAGATGACCTTGAACTCCTCATCACTTTTGCTTCTACCTCCTAAGTGCTGTCACTATAGGCTTGTGCCATATGCCTGACCTTCATTGCATGTTTTGTTTATTTATTCATCTGTTCATAGACACTTGGATTGATTCCATCTTTATATTGCTTGGTACCAGAAGTCAAACCCAGGACCTGACACATCTAGGGCATGCATTCTTACTGAGCTACAGCCTCTGAGAATTATTTCTTTATTGTTTTGGGGAGCTACCAGTTGAACTCATTTATAAGTGCATTTATACATGTAAGCTGTCTGCAAGTTAGTGTGTCCAGAGCCAACTATTTGGGATTTTGGTGATGGAAGTGGGAATCTAAGACATGAATGCTGTGTGCTTTACTGTTAAGATACATCCTTCACCCTTTTTATGTTAATTTTCATATTTATCTTTCTTACTCTATCATTAATAGCCCAGCTTCATGAGTGTAGTTAGGAGTAGAGGTACAATGCTTGGCTTTGTATTAGTTTCATATGGTTTCTATAAGTAAAAGATACCTTGGACCCAAATAAGAAGTAATAAAAAAGGAGAATGCTGTGAGCAGTGGTGTACATGCCTTTAATCCCAGCACTCTGGTCGCAGAGGCAGTTGGATCTTTGAGTAGATCCTTGGTCTACAGAGGAATTTCCAGGACAGGCTCCAAAGTTACACAGAGAAACACTGTCTGGAAAAACCAAAAAGAAAAAAAAAAAACCCTGTCAGAAAACAACAACAAACCAAAACCAAAAAGCTATACACAGCACTTTGTCTCCTTGGTGTTTCTAAATCCAGTCCAATTTACAATGAAGATTGAATATCATAATCACTGTGTTCATATCACTCATTTACCTTGTTACCATATTACCATATCACCTGATTCCTAGGTCATAGCTAATCCTGGTTCAGATTATAAGCATCTGAACTATTGAATATGCTTATGGGTTTAGAAGGAAAGATATACTCGGGCTGGAGAGATGGCTCAGAGGTTAAGAGCACTGACTGCTCTTCCAGAGGTCTTGAGTTCAATTCCCAGCAACCACATGGTGGCTGACAACCATCTACAATTCAATCTGGTGTATATGTAATAAATAAATAAAATCTTAAAAAAAAAAGGAAAGATATACTCATTTACTTGGAATATTCTTTTTCTCCTCTCCCCCATAGTAACATCCTTGCCAGCAATGACTGATCGCTTGGAATCAATAGCCAGACAGAATGGGTATGTAACATAATCTGTGGACAGAAATGTTCAAAGCAGTGCTACATTTGGGTAGCATTATTATGAGTCTTTTATTAATTTTTGTTTTGGTTTGTTCCTGCTAGACTGGGCTCTCATCTCAGTGCCAGTGGCACTGAATGTTACATCACGTCAGATATGTTCTATGTGGAGGTGCAGTTAGACCCTGCAGGACAGCTTTGTGATGTAAAAGTGGCTCACCATGGGGAGAATCCTGTGGTATGTGTCCATGTTTCCCTGGGACCTATGGGGATTACATAGGAACATAATTAAAAGTGAATTATTGGGGGTCTGTATAGCTTGTCATTTAGGTTTTTATTTTATATTTTTTGAGCTACTGCAGAGATGATGTGATGGGCTGCATTGTTAGTTTTAGAATAAATTTTAGAGTATCGGATATGCTGCCATCATCCAAGGGCTTTGATGAGTGAAAACACCATAGGAACCTTTTTCATTTTATACTAACAAACTGGAACTTGGGTTGAATGAATAATAAATGCTCAAGATACAGAAACAGTCTTTCAATTCCCATTAAAAGTGATTATAATCAGCCAGGCGTTGGTGGCGCATTGGTTTAATCCCAGCCCTCGGGAGGCAGAGACAGGTGGATCTCTGATTTTGAGAACAGCCTGGCCTACAAGAGCAAGTGCAGGACAGCATCCAAAACAATACAAAGATACCCTGTCTCAAAACAAACAAACAAACAAATAAAAAAGTGATTATAATCAAGACAGATAATATGAAAAATCCTGCAATAAAAATGTGTATAATTAAGCAGTTATATTTAGATTCAAGGGGTTATGTTGAAGGGAGATCTTAATGTTTTAAACAAATTACTTAAAAATGATTCTCTTATAAACGGTTTCATATATTTGATTTTTAATGTTCCATCTCAAATTCGTGTTGCACATGTAGAAAAAAATGCTTTTTGAGGGACTAGATGACTCAGTAGAGTGCTTACTGCATGAGCATGAGGATGTGAGTTCAGACCCTTAGCACCCCAATAAAGGGTGTGTTTATAATCTTAGTGGAGGGGCTTCTGGGATTAGACAGGCAGGTCCTGATGCTTGCTGGCCAGCTAGTCCCCTAGAAACATGGGTAAGCTCCAGGGTTAGTAAGAGACCTTGTCTCAAAACATAGACGAAGACAATGGATCACATGAACACACACACCTACACACCTTTTGATATCTTCTTTTTGTTCATTTGTTTGTTTGTTTTTTAGAGACAGGGTTTCTCTGTAGTTTTGGAGCCTGTCCTCCAACTCACAGAGATCCACCTGCTTCTGCCTCATGGGTGCTGGAATTAAAATGTGCTACCATCGCCTCTCCTAGATATCTTGATATAAGGGGTTTCTGTAGTTTTAATGTCTTCATTTTGAAGCATGTGTTATTAGTATGAAACTTCTATTTTCAATTTCCTTAATTTAGTTTAATGCTTTAACATAATTTCTTTGATTTCAGAGCTGCCCAGAGCTTGTGCAGCAGTTAAGGTAAGCACTGACAGACAGATAATCCTGTTCTTCCTTTGGAGGGAGGTGGATGGACAGAGTCTGGCTTAGAGTCCAGTCTGGGCTGGACCTCTGCATTATCCCTCAGCTTCCTAGATAGCTCGGCATAAAGCTGTACACCCTTGCTGTTCTTTATAGCTTGGACTTGTGAATATGTTTTCTTTTTCTGGTTTTTGTTATTGGTTTTTGCTTTTTTTTTTTCCGAGACAGGGTTTCTTTGTATTGTTTTGGAGGCTGTCCTGGAACTCACTCTGTAGACCAGGCTGGCCTCGAACTCACAGAGATCCGCCTGCCTCTGCCTCCCGAGTGCTGGGATTAAAGGCGTGCGCCACCAACGCCCGCCCGGCTAGATCTCTGTGATTTAAGGCCGGTCTCATTTACATATACAGGTGCTCTGTCTGCACTCCAGAAGAGGGCACCAGATTGATTTGCAGATGGCTGTGAGCCACCAAGTGGTTGCTGGGAATTGAACTCAGGACCTCTGGAAGAGCAGCCAGTGCTCTTAACCTCTGAGCCGTCTCTCCAGCCCCGGTTTTTGTTTTTTTGAGACAGGGTTTCTCTGTGTAGCTCTGGCTGTCCTTGAACTCCTGTATACCAGGCTAGTATTTAACTCACAGAAATCGCCTGCCTCTGCCCTCCCAAGTGCTGGAATTAAAGGTGTGCACCACCAAAGCCTGGCTCCAGTAATCTTAAACTGTTAAATTTATGCCTGTTCCTTCTAAGCACTAAGATCACAGGTGTGCACTACCTGCCCAATCTTACTGACATTTCTTTGCTCAAGTGAATTACTTGGTACATTGTAGACATTTAACAGCATCCCTCATCTCTCCCCTTGTAGTTTCCAATGGTATCCATAATTGGGTATGAGAATCAAAATTATATGTATGATTTGGAGATGTAGCTTAGCAGTGGGGTATTTGCCTCGTTTACAAAACCTTGGGAGTTCAATTACTTCCGGCACCACAAAATTCAAATCCCAACTATGTATATACACACATATACACAGTTACATATTTTTGTATATGTGTATTCATATATATTAAGTTTACACACACACAAACACAGATATACATACATATATTGTCAAATGTCCTGCAGGACAAAAATCACAACTGGGTAAGAAATACTAATGGTATCTTAGTAATTCTTTGTGGTTCATAAATGAATAGAATGTTAGACATGGTGGTACAAGCCTTTAATTCCAGCACTCTGGAGGCTAGCAGATCTTTGAGTCTGAGGCCAGCCTGATCTACAGAGCAAGGAGTTCAAGGACAGCCAGAGCTACACAGAAAAACCCTGTCTCCACACTTCCCCAGCTCCTCACTTCTGTGCTGTGGTGTTTGCTAACTTGCCTGGCTTGCTTGCTTCTTTTTTGTTTTGTTTTTTGAGACAGGGTTTCTCTGTAGCTTTGGTACTGTCCTGGAACTCTTTCTGTAGAGCAGGCTGACCTTGAACTTAGAGATCCACCTGCCTTTGCCTCTCTGGTGCTAGAATTAAAGGTGTGTACTACCACTGCCTGGCGATTTCTTCTTGTTTTATTTTATATTTTTCTTTCTTAATCAGCTCTTGGGATGGTACCACCCACATCTTAGAATGGGTCTTGCAACTTCAATTGCCCTAACGTAGATAATTACTTACAAATATGCACAGAATCTTGTTTCCCTGGTGCCTCTAAATCCCATCAAATTAACATTTAAGATTAAGCATCCCAGAGTCCTACTGTTGAATTGGAAAGTATTTGAGAATCATGAATATTTCTACACCATGAAAACAACATTTTCACTTTACTTTAGAGAAAGCTATATGTATTATAATTGTTATAATAAAAAGTAGTAGACAGTATTTTGTCTGTCTGTTGGTGGCTCTTCCTACTGACTTTATTTTCTCCTTTGAGAAAATGGAGACTAAAGACTTAAGACTTTCTGGTTATTTGAGGAAGTTCAGTTGTTTTAAACATAAGTCAGTGCTCAGATAGATATGGATGTCATAGAAAGATTTTTAATTTTGGAGGAGTAGGTTTTATAGTCAGGTTTCTTAGTTTATCATATTTATGGTCAAATATACCAAATTTCCACCTTTACAATTTTTTAATGTGCTTTAGTGTTTTGCCCTCAGTTTTGGGTCCTCTGGAAGTGTAGTTAAAAGCAGTTGTGGGATGCCATGTGGGTGGTAAGAATTGAACCTGGGTCCTCTGGTAGAGCAGTCAGTACTCTTAACAGCTGGGCCATCTCTCCAGCCCCATAATTTTTCTGGTTTAGATTTATTTATTATTTGTTTGGTTAGTTGGTTTTTGTTTTTGGTTTTTTTTTTTTTTTTTCAGTTTAAATTTAGGTAAGAAACAAGGTTGCTTCACAAGTCAGTTCCAGGTCCCTCTCTCTTTCCCTCCCCTACTCCCGTGCCCTCCCCCCAACCCCCCCTATTATCCCCTCATTTCCCCAGGGAGGGTGAGGCCCTCCATGGGAGTGTCCATAGTCTGTCATTTCATATAGGGCAGGGCCTAGACCCTCCCCCAAGAGTTCAGGGTGAGAGTGTACCTCACATTGTTGACTGGGAGTCCAAAGTCCATGTGTATACTCGGGATGGGTACTGATCTGCTGCCCAAGGCTCAATAGATTACCTAGGCCTCCTCACTGACACCCACATTCAGGGGGTCTTGATCAGTCCCATGCTGGATTCCTAGGCTGATGCCTGGGGGTTGGTTGGTTTTTTAGATCAGGGTTTCTCTGCCCTGGCTTGTGCTGGAACCGCCTTTGTAGACCAGGCTAGCTTTGAAGTCGCAGAGATCCAACTGCCTCTGCCTCCTGGGTGCTGGGATTAAAGGTGTATGCTACTACTGACTAGCTCATTTATTTTATTATATCTATATGAGTATTTTGTCTGCATATATAATAGAGTGTTCACCACATAGTTGTCTGTGAACAGTTGTCTATGATTATTTGGGTCCTGAGAACTAAACCTGGGTCCTCTATATGAATACCAGTGCTTTTAATTGCTGAGCCAGTTATGCAACCATCTTTTAAAAAGTGTAGCCGGGCGTTGGTGGCGCACGCCTTTAATCCCAGCACTCGGGAGGCAGAGGCAGGCGGATCTCTGTGAGTTCGAGGCCAGCCTGGTCTACAAGAGCTAGTTCCAGGACAGCCTCCAAAGCCACAGAGAAACCCTGTCTCGAAAAAAAAAAAAAAGTGTAACGTAGTCAAACATGATGGTGTTTATCATTATTCATTCCCACCATTCTAGAGGCCAGTGTAGAGGAACTGCTTCATGTTGAGACCTCTTTGGACTATATAATATCAGGCTAGCCTGAGCTAAATAGCCAAAAAGAAAAAATCCCAAAGTGGTAATGTAAAATAAACCATATAACCATTTTTTTTAAAGTTTACTTTTATTTATTTATTTTTTGGTTTTTACGAGACAGGGTTTCTCTGTATTGTTTTGGAGGCTGTCGGTCCAGCCCGGCCTCAGACTCACAGAGATCTGCCTGCCTCTGCCTCCAGAGTGCTGGGATTGAAGGCATGCGCCACCACCACCTGGCGAAAAGTTTACTTTTATTTTATGTGTATTGGTCTTTTGCCTGCAGGTAAGTCAGATCTTGGTGTTGCAGACAGTTGTCAGCTGCCAATTGGGTGCTGGAATTTGACCTGGCTCCTTTAGGAGAGTATCAGTGCCCTTAACCAATGAGCCATCTCTCCAGCCACATACTCAGTTTCATTGAATTTGTAAATTTACCAAGATGTGTAACCAAAATACTCCAGAATGAGTGACTGTTTCTGGCTTTCACCTAGAATAGATGATTGTATTAACTTAGGAACTGGTGATATTCTTTTATTTTTATTTTTTTATTATTATTATTATTTTTGGTTTTACGAGACAGGGTTTCTCTGTATTGTTTTGGAGGCTGTCGGTCCAGCCCTGCCTCAGACTCACAGCTATCCGCCTGCCTCTGCCTCCGAGTGCTGGGATCAGAGGCATGTGCCACCACCGCCTGGCAGGAACTGGTGATATTCCAAAGTTAATTTGTAAGCCTGTTTGAAAGAGGAGCTTGACAACGAAAGTTATGCTGTACCTGATAATTTTAGTCACTTTGTATGCATGGTAATAGCATGTTAGGGAACATATCTTGCTGACACTCCTATTTCTTTTCTTTTTACTGACACTCTGCTGTTGTGTTTAAATGCCTGCAATATGGAGGATAAAGTGTCCAGCATTGTTGTCCTGTTTAGTTTGCTATAGACCTAGTTTCCTTGAAGATTGAAAACCAGGGCCGGGCAGTGGTTTTTTTAATTTTATGTGTATGAATGTTTTATATGTATCACATGGGTGCAATGCTCGTATAGGCCAAAACAGGGTATCAGATGCCTTGTAACTGGAGTTACGATGAAAGTGACCTTGTACACGCTGAGAAATGAAAGCAGGTACTCTGGAACAGCAGCCAACAGTCTTAAGTGTTGAGCCATCTTTCCAGCCTCCAAGTTTTTTTTTCCTATCCTTTGGGAAACTGGGTGCTGGTGGCGCACGCCTTTGATCCCAGCCTTTGGGAGGCAGAGACAGGTGGATCTCTGTGAGTTCCAGGCCAGCCTGATCTACAAAGTGTGTGCCAGGACAGTCTCCAAAGCTACAGAGAAACCCTGTCTCAAAAAACCAAAGCAAACAAACAAACAACAAAACCTCTTTGGGACCCTTGAGGTGGTGGCACATGCCTCTAATCCTTGGATCTAGGCAGGAGGATCTCTGAGTTCGAGGCCAGCCTGGTCTACAGAGTGAGTTCCAGGACAGCCAGGGATACCGAAACCCTGAAGCAAAAACAGAAATATAAAGCTCTTTTTGGGATAAGGATATGAGCAGATTATTAAAATGACTTTTAGATTGTGATGTTTTTGGTCTTTTTTATAGAATAAAGTCGTAATTTCATGTTATATTCTCTCTTTCCTCACCTTCCTGAATTTCCTATAGGGAAAAGAATTTTGATGAGTTTTCTAAGCACCTTAAGGGTCTTGTTAATCTGTATAACCTTCCAGGAGACAAGTAAGTAATTCATTTATTCATTTATGTAAGACTCCCGTTTTGGAGAATTGAGTATATTGTATGTATGTGAGCTTGTTTGGGTTGCACATGTTCTTACTTCTGCTTTATTTTTATTCCTGGTTTCTTGTCATGTTGTCATCTATAGTTCAGCTTCTGACTTCAAGCATTTGTTTTTAAATTTTTATTTCATGTATATGGGGTATTTTTTGGTTTTTGGTGTTGTTGTTATTTTGTCTTCATGTATTGATTTCCAGCATATGAGCCTGGCTTCCCATCTTTATTTTAATATAACTTGGATTCTGTTAAATTGCATGGCCCTTTTAAAAGGAAATAAACATAAGAGTAGTTCTAAAAATAAACTGCTGTTTTGAATAAAAAAGTATAATCGCCTGGCTTTACCTTAACATGTTCCCGAAGGTGCCCTTGAATCCCAGTTCCCTCTCCATGGTAGGCATGTGCTGCAGTGTCCTGCTTTGTTAGTTCATTTGTTTTTTTTTTTGTTTTGTTTTGTTTTTTTTTGTTTCTTTTTTCGAGACAAGGTTTCTCTATGGCTTTGGAGGCTGTCCTGGAACTCACTCTGTAGACCAGTTGTTAGTTCATTTGTATTTATTTATTCATCTATTCATTTATTTATTTGTTTATTGTTTTTGCTTTTTGAAACAGAATCTAACTTGTAGCTCTAGATGCCCTGGAACTCACTATGTAGACTGGACTGGCCTCAAACTCTCAGAGATCTGCCTGCTTCTACCTCCTGAATGCTGGGATTAAAGGTGTGTAAACCACACCTGGCTTTGTGTCTTTTAACCATGTTTTTATAAAGATTTATTTATTTATTATGTATACAGATTCTCTCTGCATGTATCCCTAGAGGCCAGAAGAAGGCATCAGATCATTACAGACAGTTTTGAGCCATCATGTGGTTGCTGGGAATTGAACTCAGATCTTCTGGAAGATCAGCTAGTATTCTTAACCGTTGTACCATCGCCCTATTCTTTTTTTCTTTATGATTTATTTATTTACTTATTATGTATACAGTGTTCTGCCTGCAACTATGCAGTGCTCCTAACCTCTGAGCCATCTCTCTAGCCCTATAGTCCCATCTTTAAGCCATTTTTTAAGAGTAAAGCATTTGGGGACTGGATTGATAGCTTAGAGGTTAAGAGCACTGACTGAGTTCAATCCCAGCAACCCTATGGTGGCTCACAACCATCTGTATTGAGATCTGGTGCCCTCTTCTGTCATGTACATTTGGACAGAACAGTGTGTAATAAAATAAATAAATCTTTTTTAAAAAAAGGCTGACATGCCGGGCGTTGGTGGCGCACACCTTTAATCCCAGCACTCAGGAGGCAGAGGCAGGCGGATCTCTGTGAGTTCGAGACCAGCTTGGTCTACCGAGCGAGTTCCAGGACAGCCTCCAAAGCCACAGAGAAACCCTGTCTTGAAAAACAAACAAAACAAAAAAAAACAAACAAACAAAAGGCTGCCTCCAACCATTGAGAGTTTCTGTGTCAGTACTTTTTGGTTTTGTTGTTGTTTTGACATAGAGTCTCACTGTTTAATTTTGGCTGGACTGGAACTTGCTTTTTAGACCAAGCTAACCTGACCTTAGAGAGATCTGCCTGGCCTGTGTCAGTATTTGTGTTTATTTTTCAAGTGTATAACTCATTTTCTCTTCATCTACTCTCTAGCAAACTGAAGACTAAAATGTATTTAGCTCTCCAATCCTTAGAACAAGACCTTTCTAAAATGGCAATTATGTACTGGTAAGACTGGCCAATGAGGCCATTCTATATGACTCTCTTAGTTTTTCTTTCAGGGGATTTTTATGTCTGTCTGTCTGTCGGTCTATCTATCTATCTATCTATTTATTTTGGTTTTTTGAGATGGGGTTTCTCTGTGGCTTTGGAGGCTGTCCTGGAACTAGCTCTTGTAGACTAGGTTGGTCTCGAACTCATACAGATCTGCCTGCCTCTGTCTCCTGAGTGCTGGATTACATATCTTTTCATAAAACTACATAGTATATATGTGTATTATACATACTTGCCTCTTGCTGTTGCTTTCCCAATGATTATTCCATTCCATTTTCTGAATATCAGTATCACAAAGTTGCTTGCTGTTATCCCATAGACTTTATCTGAAATATTTTCAAACTTGGGAAATCATCTGATAAATAGTAGTTCTGTTTATTTTTTTATTCGTTAATTTGAGATGGTGTGTCACTAGGATGCCTAGGCTGTCTGACATGGGATGCACTAGTGTTAGCCTCTCAAGTTATGAAATTATGAGAATGTATATATATATATCTGACTTAGTTTTACTTTTTAATGTGTTAAATATTGATGACTACTGGAAAATAGCCTCTTTTATTGAAGGTGAAATGCACTTCTTATATGTGCTGTTACAAGATAGAGTCATTTTGATAGTATATAAAACTTGTTATGAGCTTAACTCAGTGTCAGACTGGACACTGAAATTGCCAGGTACTAAATTCAATCAAATGTAGATCATCTGCCTTACAGGAAGGCTACTAATGCTACTCCATTGGATAAGATCCTTCATGGAAGTGTTGGCTATCTCACTCCGCGGAGCGGGGGTATGTTATCCTATTTTGAAAATGTTTAGTTTTACTTTAAGGGTCTTTATTCTAATGTATGTGTGAGTGTGGTTTTCATGTTTGTGTGTGGAGGCCAGAGGAGGACAAGTCCTACTCTACCAGTCTACCTTATTCCTTTGAGACAGAGTTTCCTGGACCTAGGCTAGCAGCCAGTAAGCACCAGTGCTTGGATTATACCTGTGCATGTTGTCATACCTGGCTTTTTACATGCATGCTGAGGTCCTAACTCAGGTGTACATGCTAGGAAACAGTCTTGTCTGCTGAGCCATCTCCAGTACCCTTATTACACTTTAATTGTTCTTTTGCAGTGCTGGGAATGAGAACCAAGCTTTGTGCATGCAAGGATAGGTATTCCACTCGGCCCCTAGGAGAGACTACTTTTATTGTTACCTTGAGCTTGTGATGACATAAGCTAAAGGAGACAATGACCAGTAGTTTTAAATAACTTCTAAGATGTTAATACTTGTCCTCTCCCTTTTTTTATTGTGTGAAATATGTTGTGGTTCCCCAAAACAATAATCTTTGTCATATTTCATGAGTTGGCTTAGAACATGACTTTTCACATCTTTGCAACTCTTTTATTTTATTACATAAACTTTCTCTCTTTCTCTGTGTTTGTGCATGGGTGTTTTATTAAGTATGTGGAGGCCAGAGGACAATTAATGGGAGTCAGTTCTATCCTTCTGCTATGTAGTTCTCTGGGAACTCAGGTTGTCAGATTTTATGCAAATATTTACCTGCTAAACAACTTCTCTGACCCTATGGCATAGTTTTTTGTATATACCCTTGTAGAAATGTGATTTTTGTCTGGGTTTTTTTTGTTTTTTCTTGAGACAGGGTTTGTTTGTGTAGCCTTGTCTATGCTGGAAATTTCTCTGTAGACCAGGCTGGCCTAGAATTATAGAGGTCTATCTGAGTATGCCTCTTGGTGCTGGGATTAAAGGTGTACACCACCAAGCCTGGCAATTTTTTTTTTAAATAAAGACAAGTTCTCTTGTAGTTGAGGCTGGTCTTGATCTCATTATGTGTATATGATCTTGAACTTCTGATGCTCTTGCCTCCCCAGAGTATTTACCATTTTGCCTTTTTGGGGGGGAGGGAAGTTTTGAGTTTCTTATATTTCTCTAGACCAGGTTAACCACCTGTCTCTGCCTCTCTGCACCATCACCAGCCAGCTCTACCTTTTTAAAATTTTTATGCAAATGAGTATTATGCTTGTACTATGCATGTCATGCTCATAGAGGCCAGAAGAGGACTTGGTCTCTCTCTTTTTTTTTTTTTTTAATATTTTTTTATTTACTTATTGTATATACAGCCTTCTGCCTATAGGCCAGCAGAGGGTACCAGATCTCATTCAAGGTGGTTGTGAGCCACCATGTGGTTGCTGGGAATTGAACTCAGGACCTCTGGAAGAACAGTCGGTGCTCTTAGCCGCTGAGCCATCTCTCCAGCCCAAGGACTTGGTCTCTTGAGCCCACCATATGGATGAACCTGTGCCCTTTGAGAGAATAGCTAATCCTTTTGACTGTGGAGTTATCTCTCCATAGATAGAGTTGTATGCAGTGCTGGGACTCAAACCCTTGGGTATGCTAGGCAAATTATCAGCTGAACTACATTTCTACCCAGCTCCCCCCCCCCATTTTTTTTTTAGGTTGAATCAGGATCTTACTGTCTTCCAAGTGGATCTTGAACTCACTTTATCGAATAGGCTGGCCTTGAATTTTTGGTATTCTTCCTATAATCCCAGGCTAATGTGAGTCACCACACTCAACATTTGTGTGTATATAGGAGAAGTTTTAAGGATTTAATTGAACCCAGGGCCTTTCACTTTATTGGTAAGCACGCTATCACTGAGCTATCGCTAGCTTTTCTTGTTAGTTTGTGGTCAGAGTTCATATAGCCAAGACTCCTTAGCTTCTTGTTCTCCCTCCACATGCCTAGATTACAGGTGAGCACCACCTCAATTGGTATGAATGCTGGGTTTTTTTTTTTTGGTTTTTTTTTTTTTTTTTTTTTTGGTTTTTCGAGACATGGTTTCTCTGTGGCTTTGGAGGCTGTACTGGAACTAGCTTTTGTAGACCAGGCAGAGATCCACCTGCCTCTGCCTCCCAAGTGCTGGGATACATGCCTGGCTTGTATGAATGCTTTTTTAAAGGTATAATTTATTAATAAAAGTGCCTTAATTAATAAGTTCAATTTATGATAGGTCATTTAATGAACATAAAATACTATGCCTCTCCTTCTGACCTGCTGGATGATAAGACTGCATCTCCTATCATTTTGCACGAAAAGAATGGTAAGTGTTTGCTTTTCTTGTGCTTTGAGACAGATTTCTTTATGTAACGTAAGCTTTCTTGGAACTTACTATGTAATACAGGCTAGCTCTCAAACGTATCCAATAGTGATCATATATATCACTTCAGCCTTCCAAGAACTGAGGTCAAATGTGTGAACTACTATACCCAGGTGGATGTTTGTTTTGAGACAGGATGACCTCTACTTCTTATGTGATGTGACTATAGGCATACACCACCATGCTCAGACTTCTCCATTGTGCTAAAATTATTTGTAAAATCAAATGCCCAGCTTCCTTCCCTACAATGCATAATTTGGCTTTTTTTTTTTTAATTTGTTATTTCTTTTTTTTTTTATGGTTTTTCGAGACAGGGTTTCTCTGTATTGTTTTGGAGCCTGTCCTGGAACTCACTCGGTAGAACAGGCTGGTCTCGAACTCACAGTGATCCTCCTGTCTCTGCCTCCCTAGTGCTGGGATTAAAGGCGTGCGCCACCAACGCCCAGCTAATTTGTTATTTCTTAAGGAATATGCTATCCTTTTTTTTTTTTAAAGATTTATTTATTTATTACATATACAGGATTCTGTCTACACACCAGAAGAGGGCACCAGATTGAATTGTAGATGGTTGTGAGCCACCATGTGGTTGCTGGGAATTGAACTCAGGACCTTTGGAAGAGCAGTCAGTGCTCTTAACCTCTGAGCCATCTCTCCAGCCCCGCTATCCTTTTTTTGTTTGTTTGTTTGTTTGAGACAAGGTTTCTCTGTAGGTTTGAAGAATGTCCTGGAACTCTCTTTGAAGACCAGGCTGGCCTCAGACTCACAGAGATCCACCTGCCTCTGCCTCCCAAGTGCTTGTATTAAAGGCGCATGTCACCATTGCCCGGCTATGCTATCCTTTTAATGTGTTCCATTAACATAACATCATATACACCTCACATATATACATGTATATTATATGCTATGTCCTTAAACATATATATGTATAGGTAGCTTAATGCATAAATGAGTTAGTGATGAAATATAAATTATCCACTTCATAACCAGCTTTCCTTAGTACTTTAAAGGAGAAGGCTGGGTTTGTGACATGCCACATGCCAGCATTGAGGAGGATCAGGCAGAAGAACCTGATATGAAGGCCAGCCTAAGCTATGGAGTGATTAAGTAAATAAATGTGACCAAAACTGTAGTAATGAAGGACACTTTGTATTTTAACTTTTTGATTTTGGTATTTTGAGGCAGGATGTCATGTAGTCACAGCTGGGAGGGGCAGAGGGTCAACTTGCCTCAGACTTTTTTATATAATTGATGATGAAACTGGGACTTGAGTTCCTCTTAGCTCCTGGATGTACACCACCAAACCTGGCTTGTGTTTGGGCTGATATAGCAAAAGAGCAGAAGAAATAGTCCTATCATTTATCTCACCCCATGATAACTTCAGTGGTTGACCGTATCCTGTAATTATAAGCCCATTTAAATACATTGTGAAGTTATGAGTGAAAGTAAGCATTGATAATGAGCTCTTGAAAATCCGCCCACCTTAGGGTATCAGATAATTGTGACTGATAGTGCTTTGTTTGCATTTTAGTTGTGTTTTGTTTCTTTTGAAAAATAAGGTCTTGCTCCTCATCCTGGCCTCAGACTTACTCTGTAGCCCCTGATGATGTATGGCTTTCTTTTTCCTCATTGTTGTTACTGTGCTTTGTTCTACTTTTGAGAGTGGGTCTAACCTTGCAGCTCAGGCAGGCCTCTAACTCGCCACTTTTCCTTCTTCTTTCTCCAGAATGCTGGATTTACAAACTCAGGGCCATCATTCCTGTCTGTTGTTTTTGTTTCTTTTAGATTAATGGTCCTTGTAATCTGTGTTATAAAGAAGAAAATCATTTGTCTTTCTTTTTTTAATTCCCAGTCCCTCGATCCTTGGGCATGAATGCATCAGTGACAATTGAAGGAACCTCTGCTATGTACAAACTCCCAATTGCCCCATTAATTATGGGGTCACATCCAGTTGACAATAAATGGTAAGTTAAATATGATTTTAAAGTAGTCAAGGTCATTTCTCAGCATTTGGCCCCGTTTGAAACAGACATTTTGTTTTTTTTCTCTTACTTGAATTTCTATGTGTTATCCTTTTATTCATCCAGTAATTACTCTATTGTTATCTATTTGAATATTACTATTTGACATCTATACATAGAACACATAGTTTTACAAATTGGTTTATAATGAATTAAAAAATTTTTTTACTTATGTGTTTTGCCTGCATTTGTGTCTGTGCACCATCTGTATGCCTAGTGCCATTGGAAGCTAGAAGATCCCCTGGACCTGGAGTTACAGATGGTCTAAACTGCCATGTGGGTGCTGGGAATTGAATCCAGGTCTTCTAGAATACCAGATAGTATTCTGAACCACTTAGCTATGTCAACATTTCCTATAGACTGTATTCTTTGTCCTGAATAAATTTAATCATATGTTGTTTCTGGGTTTTGGTAATAGAGTTGAACCCAGGAATACACATGAGAAGCACATACCATCACACTGAGCTAGCCCCTTAGCCCCAGTATAAATGTTTTATTAAATACTTCCTAGTTAAGATTACTTATTTTAAAATTATGGGAAGGAAAGTAGAAAGTGAGCTTTTGGTAGACATGGGTCTGTGTAATATATACATGTCTAAGAAAAGGTTTTCAGAGTTTTCAAAATGGAAAATTTCCCCCTCTTCTTTTTGAAGGACCCCTTCTTTTTCCTCAGTCACTAGTGCCAACAGTGTTGATCTTCCTGCCTGTTTCTTCTTGAAATTTCCAAAGCCAATCCCAGTATCTAAAACGTTTGTTCAGAAACTGCAAAACTGCACAGGTAAGCTCTTTTTAAAAAATGTTTGCCAAACTATAATTAAGGTAGGTTTTACCTATATTGTTATAAATGTGAATGGGAAACTTCAGATTATCTTAAACAATTTAGTCCTATAGGCTTCAAAGAAGTACTGAATAGTACAGATGTTAGATGTCTTATACTAGTACTTTTTGAATATATAGGTGAGTAAATAGCAAAATCATAAAAGGAAGGTGGAGCTGTCACTAATTTGATCTTAATATGATCATTACAATCCTTATATTTCCAGGAATCCCATTATTTGAGACTCCACCAACTTATGTGCCCCTCTATGAACTCATCACTCAATTTGAGCTGTCAAAGGATCCAGACCCCCTACCATTGAATCACAACATGCGGTTTTATGCTGTAAGTAGACCATGTAGATCTGAAACATTGTTGGTTCTTTGTAGCATTAGTGAGGTCTGATAGCTGTCTTTCTAGTGGCTTAATCATCTTTAGTTGGGCAAATAAGTCACCTGAAACATACTACAACAAAAGGAAACAAGCTGTTGAATAAAACAACCATGCACTTTTCTCTCTCTCTCTCTCTCTCTCTCTCTCTGTGTGTGTGTGTGTGTGTGTGTGTGTGTGTGTGTGTGTTTAATTTTATGTGTGTCAGTGTTTTGCTTTCATGTGTGCCTGGTGCCTGAAGATCACCAAAACTGAAGTTATAGGCTATGTGAGCTGCATGTAGATGCTGTGAACCAAACTTGGGTCCTCTGGAAGAGCATCAAGTAGCTGTTAACCAAGGAACATTCTTTCCTGTCCTCTTTTTCCTAGACAGGCTCTCATGTAACCGAGGCTGGCCTTGAAATTAGAAGAGGATGGTCTCAGACCAGTCCTCTAGACTGTCCTGATGATAGGCACATCAAGAAATACCTACCAAGAAAGCCACAACTTGGGTCATATGGTATTTGGGAGGCAGACGCTTCAGGATTGCCTTGACTTAGAGGATAACTTGGGCTGTGTAGCATGACTTTTTCTAAAAAAAAAAAAAAGAAAGAAAAAAAGAAAAAAGTTTTTGCAGAATTTAAAAATAATGCTATCTTGAGCTTTTACAAGGCTAAAAGATGTTAAGAATTGTTTCTTGGCCGGGTGTTGGTGGCGCATGTCTTCAATCCCAGCACTGGGAGGCAGAGGCAGGTGGATCTCTATGAGTTCCAGGACAGCATGGTCTACAGAGTGAGTTCCAGGACAGCCTTCAAAACAATACAGAGAAACCCTGTCTTGAAAAACAAAACAAAACAACAACAAAAAAGAATTGTTTCTTGAGGGCATGGGTACACTCACTTTTTTTTTTTGTTTTTTTTTATTTGTTTGTTTTTGCGAGTGCTGGGATTAAAGGCGTGTGTGCCACCAATGCGCACCCACTTTTTTTTTTTAAGATTTATTTATTTATCACATATACAGTGTTCTGCCTACAGGCCAGAAGAGGGCACCAGATTGAATTGTAGATGGTTGTGAGCCACCATGTGGTTGCTGGGAATTGAACTCAAAACCCCTGGAAGAGCAGCCAGTGCTCTTAACCTCTGAGCCCGCCCACCCACTTTTAATCTCAGCCTTTGGAAGGCAGAAGCAGGTCCATCTCTGTTTCAGGTCCGCCTGGTCTATAGAGGTAACTCCAGGGCAGCCAGGCCTGTGAGGGGAAACCAGTCTCAAAAAAAGAAAGAAACAAACAAACAAAAGAATTATTTCTTGGGCCAAGTGACAGGGAGACCCTGTTTCAAAATGGGAAAAAAAAAGCTTTCTATTTACTTTTCTTAAAGGTTCATTTATTATTTATACAGTGTTCTGCCAGCATGCTTATAAATAGTTGTGAGCCACCATATTGTTGCTGGGAATTGAAGTCAGGACACCTGGAAGAGCAGACAGTGCTCTTAACCTTTGGGCCATCTCTCTAGCCCCTTAATTTAGTATTTTTATTTTATGTCTATAACTATTTTACCTGTGTGTATGTAAGTGCACTACATTTGTGCACACACAAAGGCCAAAAGAGGGTGTCAGATTCACCTGGAATTGGATACTGTTGTGAGCTGCCATGTGGATGGGTGCTGGGAACTGAGCCCAAATGAGAGAGCAACAAGTGCTCTTAACTGCTGATCCCTAGTCCATTTAAGGGCAATGGATTTAGAATGAGAAAGATCTTCTAAGTCTGAATGGAGAATGAAATGCTGACATGCCAAATTATGAAAGGTCCCCAAACATCACCTGGGCTTGGATGTCATATGAATATTTAGAATTTAGTTTATATAACATGGAAGCTCCCCAATTCTAGCTATATCATAAGTATACAGGATGTGATTTTTGTGCTAGGAATCCACCTTAATAGTACATTAAAAGATAGATATCTTTCAGCTAAATGAATAACTAGTTGTCATTTATAATGTTATTGAAGAGTTCTGTGTATGTGTGAAATTATTACTTCCCATGCTTTTGGTGTGCCTTCGCCCCCCCTCCCCCACCTTGGTATTCCTCCTGCTCCTTCCAGGATAGTTTGTGACTAGCTACAGTGCGTAAGTAAACATCATTGATTTATTGATTTGTGCTCTTTTTGCTTAGGCTCTTCCAGGTCAGCAGCACTGCTATTTTCTCAATAAGGATGCTCCTCTTCCTGATGGACAAAGCTTACAGGGAACACTGGTTAGCAAAATCACCTTTCAGCACCCTGGCAGAGTTCCTCTTATCTTGAATATGATCAGACACCAAGTGGCCTATAATACCCTGATTGGAAGCTGTGTCAAAAGAACTGTTTTAAAAGAAGGTACTCTCTCTCCTTTTGATATACTTAAGAAGGTTGGTGCTGACTTCTACAGTGGCGCTTGAATTTGGTAACTCATTGAGATACCTATATAGCTTTAAGGACTACAGGTGTTTATCTCCACTCCCAGATCAACAAAGTAGAATGTCAGTGTAGCAGGTGTGGTGACACAGGCAGGTGAATCTCAGTGCATTCCAGTACTACCTGGTCTATAGAGCTAGTTCTGGGATAGCCAGGGCTACGCAGAGAAACCCTGCCTCAACCCCCTCCGTCCAAATAAAGATTGTCAATGTAAACAATTGGGAATTTATTTAATCACCACAGATTATTTTGATGGAACTAATTTATTATACTTAGCATTAATAATAAAAGCCACTCCTGTGTGTCTGTGTATCTGTATGTCTTTCTTTACATTTTCTATATTCTTTTGCTTTTATTTTTGAGACCAGCTCATTTTGTAGTCTATGCTGGCCTTGAATTCACTATGCTAGCCTTGAAATTGATGTGACCCTCCTGCTTCAGCCTCTCCTATGATTAGATTAAGGTCTTTGGTGACTGGACTGATGGTTCAGTGGTTAAGAACACTGACTTTTCTTAGTTCAATTCGCAGCAACCACATGGTGGCTTACAACCAAACCATCTGTAGTAGGACCTAATGCCCTCTTCTGGCATAAAGTTGTACATGCAGATGGAGCACTCATACATTAAAAAAATGTAATCTAATGGCCTAGACCCAAATATTCACACATACACATCCTTTCCCCCTAATTCTCATTTTTACATGGGAAATTACGCCAGCACTTGCAAGAGTTTAAGAACAGCTTCCTCTGCCCACTCAGTTCAAGCTTCTCTAGAGAATCTGAAACAGAGTCAGGTAAATCTCTGAGCTACACTGAAAAACCCTGCTTCACTCACTCTCTCTCTCACACACACACACACACACACACACACACACAGACAGAGAGAGAGAGAGAGAGAGAGGAGAACCAGGTTAAAGTTGGGGCTTTTAGGTATAGTTCTTGTCTATACCTGGTAAGGCCATGCTTTCAATTTGCCAGCCCTGCCAAAAACAAAAAGTAAAACCAAAGCAAAAATATCTAAAAACAAATCTTTAATGACAGGCATATGTTTATTTGGGGGTGTGTGCACGTGTGTGTGCGTGCAGTATGGAGGTTAGACTGGTCTCGATCTCAGAGGTCCACCTGCTCTCCCTCTAAGTGCTGAAGTTAAAAAGGTGTGTGCCACTATGCCCACCTACACACATCATTATAAATTATAGCCCTCACCTCTCTTTACCAGATTATATGCTGTATTGTTGACAGATAAATACCTGGGTAGCAAGTAGGTTTCAATCTGGCTATGGTGGTACAGAGCTTAATCTCAACACTAGCAAGCAAAGGCAGCTGGATCTCTACATGGTCAGTTCTTGATCAGCCAGGCCTGCATGATAAAACCCTGTTTCAGAAACAAAAGAACAACAACCAAAAAAAGTGGGTACTAGATGGCTACCTGTCAAATAGAATGAAAACCCTACAATTGGAAGCTGGGCATAATAGTGAATACCTGAAACCTCAGTACTAGAGAGGCTAAGACAGGATTATGGGTTCAAGAGTAGCCTGGGTTACACAACAAGAAGATCATGTCGTATAGTTATAAAATGAAATGGAAAAGCAAAAATCTTTTCTTGACCATTTTTTGTTTCTGAATTCAAGAGAGTATGTCTCAGGATAGTATGTCTACTAAAAAATTTTTTTTGGTGTAAACATATTTTTCTGTATTTTATTTGCATGAACATTTAGCCTGTCTTGTATGTGTACTATGTGTAAGCCTGGTGGTCATCTGGCTATTTCACTATCTATATAAAGTCAGTTATTTGTTTCATGTCTTAAATATGGTTACGATATTTTTCCTGTTTTTTTAGACACTCCTGGGCTCCTCCAATTTGAAGTGTGTCCCCTCTCAGAGTCTCGCTTCAGTGTGTCTTTTCAGCACCCTGTGAATGACTCCCTTGTGTGTGGTGAGTTGTTGGGTAGAAACATCTTTCTTGGGGTATCTTTTCTTGAAAGGTGAGAAGTGGAATGTATCACAACTAACTGTGCATTTTGTCTTTCAGTGGTAATGGATGTGCAGGACTCAACACACGTGAGCTGTAAACTCTACAAGGGGCTGTCAGATGCACTCATCTGTACAGATGACTTCATTGCCAAAGTTGTTCAAAGGTAGTGGTGGCCCTTTTTTCCATAAGAATTCCACTTAGATTTGTACAAAGTGTGCATGCTTTCATTTATTTGGTGTTTTGAGACAGGTTTCTCTGTATTGTTTTGGAGCCTGTCCTGGAACTCTGTAGACCATGCTGGCCTTGAACTCACAGAGATCTGCCTGCCTCTGCCTCCCGAGTGCTGGGACTAAAGGCGTGTGCCACCACTGCCCGGCCTTGTGTTGTTTTTCAATACAGGGTTTCCCTGTGTAGCCCTTTCTATTTTGGAACTCTCTGTAGACCAGGCTAGCCTTGAACTCAGAGATCTGCCTGCCTCTGCCTCCAGAGTGCTGGGATTAAAGGTGTGCACTACTATGCTATATGTTTTTATCTTTAACATGAGCTTAAAAAGTAAAAGAGAAACATTGCCATTTATTTGAGCTCACTATGCTTTGGGTAAAAAAATGTGAATTTTATTTATTATTTAAATATCACCCTGAAAGCAATTCAGGTAAGGCTGGTAATTTCAAGTCTTGTTACTCAGATACTTTTCAGGTGAGACGGCTGGAAAGACGCACATTTTCTTTTCTTTTTTTTTTTTTTTAATTTTTTTTTAAAATATTAAAAATATTTTCTGCCTGCATGCCAGCAGAGGACACCAGATCTCATTCAAGGTGGTTGTGAGCCGCTATGTGGTTGCTGGGAATTGAACTCAAGACCTCTAGGAAGAACAGTCAGTGCTCTTAACCGCTGAGCCATCTCTCCAGTCCCTATACTTTTTAAGACAGGTTCTCATTATTGCTGACACAGAACTTGCTGTTTAGGACAGGTGGGCCTTGAATTCAGAGATTGGTCTGCCTATGAGTACTGAGGTGAAAAGGCAGGCATAACCATGCCTAGCCTAAACATTTTTTTAACTTACCCTTTTTTTTTTTTTTTTTTTTTTTTTTTACATTTTAGAGATATACCATGTTAAATGGCAATGTGTAGGAAGTTAATTTTTAAACCAGACTGTTTCCTGGAAACACAAATATGTAATTTTGAAATATTTCTTTCTAAAGTAGTGGACTGACTGCCTGTTTATAAAAATAAATGTTGTTCATTGAAGTTTTGAGACAGGACCTCATTAATTCCAAGCTGACCTTGATAATGTAACAAAGGATGGACTTGAACTCCTGTCATTCTGCCTCAACTTCCTGAGTGCTTTTGTTAGAGGGTTGAGCCACCTCACCTGTTTGTTGTATTTGGGGCTGTATGCATGAGACTAACAATCGAGTCCCATCCCCATGCCTCAAAGTACATTTTAATAGATTCCCATTAAATTTTATTGGAACATTGCTGTTCATTTTACATATCTCTGGCAGCTAAAATATGAGAGTTTTTAAGACAGAACACTTAACAGTTTACAATGCCCAAAATATGGTTGTTTGGCTTTAAAAGGACAAGATTTGCTGACATACATACTAAAGCAAATATTTTCAAAAGTATGTTTAGTCTAAATTTACCTGGAAGTTGGAAGTGTTTTGCCTTGAGATAGCAGTGCTATATACCAACAATAGTACTTTTCACAAGTACTTCTGGCATTGTCAATGGGTTCTTTAGTGGTTTCATTTTCCACCCATGACCACGTGAAGCTCCCAAAAGGAAGTTATTTTCATACCTTCCATTATCATTCTAATTCCTTCCCTTGTTTTCTCTATAGTTTTCATTTTTGAGACAGGGTTTGGCTGTTGTAGTTCAAACTGCTTTGAACTCGGTTCTTGTCCAACCCATGCCTGAAGACTAGCTTTCTTTTATTTAGTGTAAACTATTTTGGGATACAAGTTTGGTTTTATTTAGTCTGTGTTTTATAAGCAGTTAATACTTGCCTATTGGATCACAATTCTTTTTAGAATTAATAACCTCACAGATTATTTGCCTTATCTAAAAATTGCTAACTACAAAGTTGTGAGGCTTATCTAAATCTTAAATTTATTGTTCCAAATAAATGTTAGGTTTTATTCATCAGCTAATGAATGCAGTGCTAACTTTTTCTTTTTGTCCCCCCTGCCTGTCTTGCAGGTGTATGTCCATCCCTGTGACGATGAGGGCTATTCGGAGGAAAGCTGAAACCATACAGGCTGACACCCCAGCACTGTCCCTCATTGCAGAGACAGTTGAAGACATGGTGAAAAAGAACCTGCCCCCGGCTAGCAGCCCAGGGTATGGCATGGCCACAGGCAACAACCCAATGAGTGGTACCACCACACCAACCAACACCTTTCCGGGGGGTCCCATTACCACCTTGTTTAACATGAGCATGAGCATCAGAGATCGGCATGAGTCGGTGGGCCATGGGGAGGACTTCAGCAAGGTGTCTCAGAACCCAATTCTTACCAGTTTGTTGCAAATCACAGGGAACGGGGGGTCTACCATTGGCTCGAGTCCGACCCCTCCTCATCACACGCCGCCACCTGTCTCTTCGATGGCCGGCAACACCAAGAACCACCCGATGCTCATGAACCTTCTTAAAGATAACCCTGCCCAGGATTTCTCAACCCTTTATGGAAGCAGCCCTTTAGAAAGGCAGAACTCCTCTTCCGGATCACCCCGAATGGAAATGTGCTCGGGGAGCAACAAGACCAAGAAGAAGAAGTCATCAAGAGTACCACCTGACAAATCCAAGCACCAGACTGAAGACGATTTTCAGAGAGAGCTTTTTTCAATGGATGTCGACTCACAGAACCCTATGTTTGATGTCAGCATGACGGCTGACGCGCTGGATACACCTCATATCACTCCAGCTCCAAGCCAGTGTAGTACTCCCCCAACAACTTACCCACAAACAGTACCTCACCCCCAACCCAGTATTCAAAGGATGGTCCGACTATCCAGTTCAGACAGCATTGGCCCAGATGTAACTGATATCCTTTCAGACATTGCAGAAGAAGCCTCAAAGCTTCCCAGCACTAATGATGATTGTCCACCCATTGGCACCCCTGTTCGAGATTCTTCAAGTTCTGGTCATTCTCAGAGTGCCCTGTTTGACTCTGATGTCTTTCAAACTAATAATAATGAAAACCCATACACTGACCCAGCTGACCTTATTGCAGATGCTGCTGGAAGCCCCAGTAGTGATTCTCCTACCAATCACTTTTTCCCTGATGGAGTAGATTTCAATCCTGATTTATTGAACAGCCAAAGCCAAAGTGGTTTTGGAGAAGAATATTTTGATGAGAGTAGTCAAAGTGGGGATAACGATGATTTCAAAGGCTTTGCATCTCAGGCATTAAACACTTTAGGGGTGCCAATGCTTGGAGGTGATAATGGGGAGACAAAATTTAAGAGCAGTGGCCAAGCTGACACAGTTGACTTCAGTATTATATCAGTAGCTGGTAAGGCTTTGGGCCCTGCAGATATTATGGAGCACCACAGTGGTAGTCAGAGTCCTTTAATGGCCACTGGAGAATTAGGGAAAGAAAAAACTCAAAAGAGGGTAAAGGAAGGCAATGGCACTGGTGGTGGTAGTGGATCAGGCCCTGGGTTAGACAGCAAACCAGGCAAGCGCAGCCGAACTCCTTCCAATGATGGAAAGAGCAAAGATAAGCCTCCAAAGCGGAAGAAGGCAGACACTGAGGGAAAGTCTCCATCTCACAGTTCTTCTAATAGACCTTTCACCCCACCTACCAGTACAGGTGGGTCCAAATCTCCAGGCAGTTCAGGAAGGTCTCAGACTCCCCCAGGTGTTGCCACCCCACCCATTCCCAAAATCACTATTCAGATTCCTAAGGGAACAGTGATGGTGGGCAAGCCTTCTCACAGTCAGTATAGCAGCAGTGGGTCTGTGTCTTCCTCTGGCAGCAAAAGCCACCATAGTCATTCTTCCTCCTCTTCTTCCTCGTCTTCTGCGTCCACCTCAGGCAAGATGAAAAGCAGTAAATCAGAAGGCTCATCAAGTTCCAAGCTAAGTGGCAGTATGTATTCTAGCCAAGGGTCCTCTGGGTCCAGCCAGTCCAAAAATTCATCTCAAACTGGGGGGAAGCCAGGCTCCTCTCCCATTACCAAACATGGACTGAGCAGTGGATCTAGCAGTACCAAGATGAAACCACAAGGCAAGCCATCATCACTTATGAATCCTTGTTTAAGTAAACCAAACATATCCCCTTCTCATTCAAGGCCTCCTGGGGGCTCAGACAAGCTTGCCTCTCCAATGAAGCCTGTTCCTGGAACCCCCCCATCCTCTAAAGCCAAGTCCCCTATCAGTTCAGGGTCTAGTGGTCCTCATATGTCAGGGACTAGTTCAAGCTCTGGCATAAAATCATCTTCAGGGTCAGGCTCCTCAGGCTCATTGTCTCAGAAAACTCCCCCAGCATCTAATTCTTGTACACCATCTTCCTCCTCGTTTTCCTCAAGTGGTTCTTCCATGTCCTCCTCTCAGAATCAGCATGGGAGTTCCAAAGGGAAGTCTCCTAGTAGGAATAAGAAGCCTTCCTTGACAGCTGTCATAGATAAACTAAAGCATGGGGTTGTTACCAGTGGGCCTGGGGGTGAGGATCCAATGGACAGTCAGATGGGAGTAAGCACAAACTCTTCTAGTCATCCCATGTCCTCCAAACATAACATGTCAGGAGGGGAATTCCAGAGCAAGCGCGAGAAAAGCGATAAAGACAAATCAAAAGTTTCTACTTCTGGAGGCTCAGTGGATTCTTCTAAGAAGACCTCAGAGTCAAAAAATGTGGGGAGCACGGGTGTGGCAAAAATTATTATCAGCAAACATGATGGAGGCTCCCCTAGCATTAAAGCCAAAGTGACTCTACAGAAACCTGGAGAAAGTAGTGGAGAAGGGCTCAGGCCACAGATAGCCTCCTCAAAAAACTATGGTTCTCCATTGATCAGTGGTTCCACTCCAAAGCATGAACGTGGTTCTCCCAGCCACAGTAAGTCGCCAGCATATACACCCCAGAATGTGGACAGTGAAAGTGAGTCAGGCTCCTCCATAGCAGAAAAATCTTACCAGAACAGTCCCAGCTCAGATGATGGTATCCGACCTCTTCCAGAATACAGCACAGAGAAGCATAAGAAGCACAAAAAGGAAAAGAAGAAAGTCAAAGACAGAGACCGGGACAGAGACAAAGACAGAGACAAGAAAAAATCTCACAGCATCAAGCCAGAGAATTGGTCTAAATCGCCCATTTCTTCAGATCAGACATTGTCTATGACAAATAACCCAATCTTATCTGCAGACAGGCCTTCAAGGCTCAGCCCTGACTTTATGATGGGGGAGGAAGATGATGATCTTATGGATGTGGCCCTGATTGGCAACTAAGAACCTTTTTTTCTAAACATGTGTCCAGAGAAAAAAATTAATGATATATTTACATGTAAACCAACACAAGGGGTGAGTCAGATAGGCTCGATTTGTGCTTAAGAGTCCTAATGGACATGACCTCTACACCAAGCTGGGTACACTTTAAAAGTATATCTAAACCCTACTAAAGGGACCATGGGGTTGGTCGCTCACCAACAAGTCATATTTCTTTGCCAGAAAGAAATGTTAAAAAACACTTGCTTAAGAAAGGGAGGGGTGGGAAAGGGTATAGAGAGGGACGGGTGGGAAAACTGTTGTGGGAAATATTCATATATATTTTTTCTCCCTTTTTCCATTTTCAGGACATGCTTTAAACTCATTTTAGTGCATGTATTTGAAGGGCTGGGCAGAAAATGAAAAAAGCAATACATTCCTTGATGCATTTGCATGAAGGCTGTTCACCTTTGGTGGCTGTCCATTTGAAGCATGGGCAAGGGAAAGACTTTGGTGGTTTTGGACACTTAAAGCAATGTTTGGTGTCTATTTCATAGGAGTGATTCGGGGAGGGAAAATTATTTTAGCTATTTATTTGTAATATTTTAATCCTTAATGTTTGTTTTTATGCAATGTTTGTTCTTAAATCTATGAAGGTTATGGTTCAGAATGATAGGCAGGAAGGGCAAGGTTTATTTGATGGTGGGGATCTTGTAGCTTTTGCTGATGCTGCAGCATCAAACCCACACAGGCTAATCAGAGCCAGTCTTTGGAAATTAGAAAATAGAAAAACCAAAACTATTGTCTTTGGAGGTTTTTCACAGGGTTCAGACATCATAGGAATAATCGGAGTTACCGCCCTAAGCAGTTAAAAATGTATCTTTTTTGTTAAAAAGGAAGGGTGGCTTTTGGGAGTATAAGTATGTTTTCGATTCTATACCCCATGGTATGAAAACCATTACAGAATTAATAGTTCTCCTAGTTCCACAATGTGCCAAAAGTCTACATCCCAGCATTATGTTTGCAGCAGAGCTGATGCCATTCCTAAGAGCTGGACTCTTTGTTTCTCTTCATCACAAGAAAGAGGAGTTCAGACTTAAGTCACTCTACTGTATGCTCCCCGAGATAAACAGTTTAAAAATGCAGCCATAGTTCACTTAAAACAATTTCAAGCTCACTTGAAGTAATAGGAGCCTGGAATGCTAAGTGAGCATGAAGATAAACATTGCTACTGTGTAGCACACAGTTGGACCTTTTTGGAGAAACAGGTCTGAGTCTGGATTCTGAGGGACATCAAATGAAGCCCTTCTCATAAATAGAGAAATCCAGGAGACCATTTGAGTGCAACAGAAATAAATTCTCAGTATTTGGAGGGTCCTCTCAAAAATCCGCGGCCTTACTTTGATTTTGCCACCTGCACTGTGCCATTCCTGATGGTTCCGTTCAGGATCTGTATCAGCGGGATGGGGCATAATCCCAGCACAACTCTTCTGGATTACAAAAAGGAAAAAAAAAGCCAGGTGATTCATGTTTGTGTATGTTATAAGTGGAGTGACTTCATCAGATGCGGACGATTTCTATCTGTATCCAACTCTGCAGGTTGGAGTTAGCATAGACTTGGAAAATCTACTGTGGCTTTCTTTCCTGACTGTTTCTCAATTCCTTTGGTGTTCTCCCTTTTCTGATCATTGGTTCTCAATAACTCTGCCATTTCTGTGTCCCAAGGCAATAAATAGGAAACAAAACTTTGTAAAGTGGAGTAAGAAAAGTTACCTGTTACCCTATCAGAGTCTTGGGTGACACTAATGAGGACATGGGGAAGGTGACACTGGAGTGTTTTATCTTGTGGTGCTGATGCAGGTGCAGTGTCTCAGATATATAACCAGGTTGGATTTCTCAGAAATTTGCACCTGGTTCTGAATCTTATCCTCTTAATTTCTGCAGGAAAGTTAAAATTATGTGGTGTTGCAGTTTGTTCTGGGTGGGGATGATCTCATGGGGAAATGTACTGCATAGTATAAGGGGCTCAGTCCCCCCAAGCAGAGCCAACAAATACCAAAATGAGTAAACTGGGAAGCTTTTTCTCTCTTTCTGTCTTCATCCCAGATCAAAGCATCCCGAGTTAGGATCTGGATGAAGGATAAGCCCCTGAATTGTCGATGGGCACACCCCACACAATGACCCAGCATCTGAACTTGCTTAACAGGGAGCCGGGGCTAAACTGCTTCACCCTGCCTGGGAACCAGGGAGCACTGCATTTCTCCACAGGGTGGAGGAGAAGAGGCAGAATAAACCAAGCCTGGAACACCTCCCTCCCATCCAGGTGTACTCATTCTCCTGTTTCAAAAGACGACAAGGACATGAAATCAACTTCTACCTGTTTGCTGCTGCTGGACTTGTATTTTTAGTTTGACCTGATTATTCTGTCTTTTGACTTCATGTTAAGGGTCTTTGGGAAAAATCTGCTCTGATGTACAAGAATATTTCAGATTCAAAGTCAGTGTATCTTAAAACAAGTATTTTCAAGGTGAGGACGGGACCTGATATAATTGCCAAAGCGAGCTTAAGGTTGATAACCCTTGGATTGGGTTTTCATTTTGTTAGGCCAAGGTTTGCAAATCTAGAACAGCAATATCATGAGTTTTCAGAAAGAGCCAGTGAGTCACATAACATCCACAGTTGTCACAGCAGATGTCAGTATAGAAAACATTCACAATCACTGAGTAATATCATTTTCTATTTTATTTTCATCTTTAACTCTGCCCCACAATTATTTGTCTTAGAGTTAACTTTTAGAGGGGCAGTAAGTATTATCTTAGAAACTAGGTTGGGAAGCATGCTCAATGATAGAGCTGAGCTTTAAATTTTGAGTTTAAAAATGTACATCAGGAGCAGTGGGAAGGGTCTTAAAGTATTTCCAATATGATTTTCTGTGTGTATGGCTGTTCTGTAAATATTTTGGTTTTTTTTTTTTCATTTTTTGAAGTGAACAAAATCTGTGGGATTTTCCCCCTATAAAACATTACAAAAAAAACCCTGTTTCTTTACATACAAATAAATTTCTTTGATAAAAATTAATGTGCTTCTGAAGGGTTGGTTTGTTTGTTCTTTAAAACGGGTCACTATGCAGCCCTGGCTGGCTTGGAACTCACTATGTAGACCAGGCTGGTCTCTTCATCTTCCCTTCCTCCCTTCCCAATAGTTAGGGTAATGGGCTTTTGTTGGTGGTTTTGTGTCTCTTTAAGACAATGGCTCTAGCTAGCCCAGTAGTCCAAAAGCTTGCCTTGTAACACAGTATGAGCCAGAACTCCGTGCAATCCTTACTGCATCAGCCTCCTGAGTGCCATTTTTATGTTTTTTTTTTGTATCTTGCAGTTGTTACACTAATCTTTTGTTTTTTTCATTACCTGAAAGTAAAGCTTAAGTATGTAGGATTCAAAGAGAATGCAATATGAATGTAGTTTTTTGTGGGCCCAGAATTGGTTTAGGAAGGCCTCTTTAAGGGGAAAAAGAAAGTTTGTCCAGGGTTGGTGACATGCCTTCAATGCCAGAACTGGAGAGTCTGAGGCAGATACAGAGTTCCAGGATAGCTGGGGTTACATAAACCTTGTTTCAAAAATACTTAAAAAAAAAAAAAGTGTATTAAGTGGCTTAAGGTCAATAGGCTAAAATAAGTCTTTTTAAAAGGTATGCAACACTTGTTGCTCTTAAATGTTCATCTTGATCGCATTCAAATTAAGGGTGTGAGGCAAACTCGTAACTACTTTGAGTATACAAGTAAAAGAATTGTGGCTTCAAGGAGCTCTGGCGCTATTTATGTTTTTAATATTTAAGGATTGGTACATTGTTTAATTTCTCTTTGAAGGGACAGCTCACTCTGGATTGTTTCATAATTCATGAACAATAAGAATCCTGAAGGCTGGAGTTTACATTAATAATATGAGGACACGGACTAGTTTCTATACTGGTAGCCTAGTCCAATGAAAGTTCTGCGGGCAAACGCCCCCGCCTACTCGCTCCTACATGCTTGTTTCTCCCGCCGAAATGGCGTCAGGTTGAAGTTCTCACCATCCAGCGTCCTGATTGGAGGGTGGGCAGCCATTACAGCCCATTGGGTGCCACCGGTCGGAGGGGGCGGGGATGCCAAAGGCCCTTGTGCCTAGCCTGCCCCCACCCCACCGGTGCCCGCCCCTCCCCCGGCCCTAGGAATGGGTGCCGGGCTGGGGCATTGCACCCCTTGACCCCGAGGTGAAGCCTCGCTACCAGTCCCTGTTCAGAGCCGGGCGCTAAGACCGCCTCTTAGCGCCCCCAGCTCCTGCCTTCGGGAGCCAGGCACTGAGAGGCAGCCGTCCCGCAGTGGCCCCTAGGCCTCCCCGCTGCACCCCGTAATGCAATTCACCGGGGCGGGGGAGGCGGCGGCGCCGGCGGCAGCACCCACGGCAGCGGCGGCGGCAGTGCCCCAACCCAGAGACGTCTAGAAAAAGGAGGAAAAATGGCTCCGAGCAGGGACCGCCTGCTGCACTTTGGGTTCAAGGCGACAGTGAGTGATAGAGGACGGGAGTTGGGTGTCCAGGAAGATGTGGGTGCCAGCTCAGGCCTCCGGTGAAGTGACTAGACTAGGGCTGGGGACACTAAGCCGAAAGCTCAGGTCCCGCGTGGGTCGGTGCGTGCCGGTGAGTCTTCGGAGCGGCAGGGAGGGTTCCGGTGAGGTTCCTTCCCTGTTTGTGCTCTCCTCGCCGGTCCGCGAGCACGCGCGCACCCGCCCCACAGCTCCCCCCGCACGCACGCACACTTGGGCACTTCCCTGCCTCGCCTTGTCCTGGTGGGCTCGCGCCCGGCCGCCCCACGCTCCGGCTGCTCGCGGGCTCACCGTCCGGGGCTGCGCCCGGTGGGGGAGGGGTGGGCTCGCACGGCCGCCGCGGCGGAGCGCTCCTCCCCTCCCCCGGCGTTCCGAGGCCCGGGCGGCTCTGCCCAATGAGGAGCGGCGTTGCTGGCAGGTGGGGAGTGTTTTTGTTTTGGGTTGAAGTTGAGGCTTTGGAGAGAACCGAGCTAGCGACTGGCAGTCGTCGCGGCCGCGGACGCCGCGGGCGGTGGTGGAGGCCCCACGGGACTCGAGCGGTCTGTCCTCCGGGTCGGACGGGCGGGCCTCGCCTGACCGCCGCCGCCGCTTCCCGGTCCCGGAACTCCCGGGCCTGCCCTGGCCCCTGTCTTTGCACTCCGCACGCCGCAGCGCCCTGCCCGGGCCGCACCCGCTGGCCCCATGAGGAGGGACGTGAACGGAGTGACCAAGAGCAGGTTTGAGGTGTGAGCTCGGAGGGGTCTCAGGCGGCGAGGAAGGCCAGCTCTCTCACCCCAAACAGTCGCCCTACCGGAGTCGCCTCCCTTGTGCGGCCCGCCACCCGCCCCCGGCGGGGCAGCAAGCGTCCTCCCCTGCTCGCGACCCGAAAGCCCCGCGCACCGGCACGCCTCGCCCTCCGGGAGGCTTGCTGCTGCCGCTTCCACCCGCTGGCCCTGGACGGGATTAGCCCTGGCGCCCTAAATCCCCCCTCCCCCATTACACTCAGCTTCCCATTCTTTGCCCAGCCCTTGGCTAGCTAGCCTCCTTCCACCTCGCAGTGAAAGCACCCGTCCCCGACTGGTCAGTGCCTGCTGCCTTCGTGAATCGTTTGCCACCTCCCGAGCGGGAATCGATGAGTTCTCGGTGGAAGTAGGAAGTGGGGGTGGTAAACTGGGGTGATAGAGACGACTGCTGGGTTTTTGGTCCTGTTTGGATATTGTTCTAATACTTCCTCTTCCCCGTTTAGTCTGTACTTTTGTGGGTCATTGTTATTGGTAACTTAGATATCTTCAGGGAATGTGAGGAAGGTCTAAGAGCCTTCGGAGAATTCACTTATGTTTTTGTTTTACGTTTGTTCTCTAGAGTGGGAGGTTTGTAGTCTTGAACAGTAGATCGTCAGAAAGCTCTTTAAAGAGAATTCATGGACTGAGAAAGGGATTCCTTTGGGAAGTATTGTAACAACTGATGAAATACAGTAGTATAATAATGAGCAAGAGAATTCATTGGTAGGCTGGAAGACAAAGGAACTTATACAACAAGGGTAAATGTTACTTTGCCTTTTCTGGCAGAGACTCAGGCTGACTTGGGGTCACTCCAGGCTTAGTGTACATCTCACTTGTGTTTTCCTCTCTCCTCCCCTCTCCCGTTGTATTTTTAACACTCAGTGTTTTCCTTCATCTCTCTTTGAAAGATGAAAACCAGGCAGAAGTTTATGGGCTTGGGGTGAAAGTCTTACCTAGGGATGGAACCTCTGTTTAGTCTTTGTATTTTTTAAGAGTTTGAGAAAAAATATTTAAAGTTACAACTAAAGATTAAGGTAGGGTAGCTGTGCAGGAAATTTAAATTCAGAGTTACAGTATTAAGTTGCAGTGAGGAGAGGAGAAAACCAAAGTCATTGGTTACATTAGAGTTTTATGTGTAACTTAACCACGGGGAGTAGGTGTGGGGGGGAGCATAATAAAAATTGTCTCTATAAGATGTTGTCGTGTTCTAAAGTAGAGAACCCAATAAGGATAACTTGTAGTGGTTTCAAATTCAGTATTACTGTAAAACCACTAAAGTTACTAACTAGACACTTGGCAGTTTTAGGGTTACTCAAAAGACCCAAATTGCTGAAAATCAAGAGGGGTATAACCTTTTGAATTGAAGTGAATTCTTTACCAATTTGCTTTCCTTTTTAAATTGTGGGATAATTAATGGGAAAGACTCATTCTCATTTGTGCTTTAAAACTACACTGCTGTTTCTTCCTTTCAAATATTCATTTGTTTTGTTTTTGTTGAGACAGGGTCTCAAGTAGTCCATGACCTTGAGGTGATCCTGCATCTCCCAAATGCTAGAATCACAGACTTGAGTTACCACGAGCTGCTTCATGAACTCTTAAACCCTCAAAATTGCCAGGCTGTGGTTTGCACGGCTTTAATCCCAGCACTCAAGAAGCAGAGACAGGCTGATCTCTGGAGAGTTCCAAGACACCCAGGGACACAGAAATCCTGTCACAAAATAAAAACAAAACAGCAATCCTCAGAGCTAAGAGAATCCTTTATAAAGGACTCATTATATCTAAGTAGCTTATTTCAGAATGAGAATTTTTGTGATTGATGAAATCTATACAGAAAATAATAGCTGATTTCAAACTGTGATCCTGACTAATACAAATGTAAGACTCTTGCCCCACACCAAGATGAGAGAAACTTATCTTTGCATACTTGATTCATTGTAACTGTTTTATGGGGAATGTTCTAATGTTGTCTTTGTGTGTTTCTTTGTTTTGTCTTTGTGGTACTGGGCACCCAACACAAGACCCTGCAAGAGCTATATCTCCTAGCCTTTGTTTTTTGTTTGTTTTTTTAAATGAGTTGTCAGTATGTAGTGCAAATTGGCCTGGAGCTCTTACCACTGTCTCTTCAGTCTCTTGAGTTCTGGGATTCCAGGCATGTGCCATTGTGTCCATTTTGGGTATGTTTTCTTTTATATATTTTTGAATGTTGTGGTCAGAGGCCACATGCTTTATATCTTACTCTCAAAGCCAGATACACAGAAAAGCTTTTATGTTAAACTGAGCCTAGTGACCGGACACCATAATCCTAGCACTTGGGAGACTTGAAGCAGGATTTGTCCCAGAGTTAGAATCCATCTGGTTTATGTACTGAGTTCCAAGCCAGCCTGAGCTATAGAATGAAGCCCTGTTTAAGCCTTGTGTCCTCCAATACTGCCCATAAAGGAAAAATGTAAAGTTAAAGCAAAAGAGGTCATTAGTTATATAAGCCAAATATGCAGCACCTATGGAAAGCCAAAGCAGGTGACTTTAGGGTAGAGAATGAATGAGATCTAGAGATGTAAAACTTCATGTTACTTTCTCTGTTACTTTGTGTTTTTATATTTAATTAAAAAATTTAAAGATACTTTTTATTTTATATATATGATTCTTTTGTCTGACAACAGAGGTCAGAAGGTGGCATCAGATCCCCTGGAACGGGAGTTAAAAATGGCTGGGAGCCACCATGTTGATATTAGAGACTGAGCCCATGTTCTTTCCAAAAGCTGCAAGTGCCCTTAACTACCAAGCAATTTCTCCAGTCCCACGTTGTTTGTGAGTCAAGGCTTCACACTGTAGCCCAGAAGAGCCAAAAACTCAGAGTGTAAACCAGGCTGGCATGAAACTTCCAACAGTCCTATTACCTCAGGTTACCCCAACAGCTATCTAAATTTTGGTTCTTATTCTGTCTTACATTCAAGAAAAGTTAAGACACCAGAGGTTAAGGTGTTCAAGCTGTGCAGCTTAACAGTAGAGGACCAAGAGTCTAATCTGTGGGGTGGGTTAGTTTTGGTTTTGTTTTTTTGTTTTTGTTTTTTGAGGCAGGGTTTCTCTGTGTAGCTTTGGAGCCTGTCCTGGAACTAGCTCTTGTAGACCAGGCTGGTGTTGAACTCACAGAGATTCAGCTGCCTCTGCTTCCCAAGTGCTGGGACTAAAGGTGTGCGTCACCCTGCCCAGCCTTTGTTTTTGATTTTAGAGATTTTGTGTGTGTGGGGGGGGTGTGGGTGTGTGGGTGCGCGCGCGCGTACATGTATGTGTACATGCATGGAAAAGGATCCACCTGGATCTAGAGTTCCAATCAATTATGAGCTCCCTGAAGTGGGTATTGGGAACCGAGCTTGTGTTCTTTCCAAGAGCATTTAAATGATCTTAACCACTGAGCCTAATATTTTCATATTGTTCTGGTTTTTAGTGTAACTCACCATAAAACCTATTATATGTGTGGAGAAGTGCTTTTCCTAAAATCCATTGAATATATCTTATTTTGTATATGCTGTCAAATTTATGAATCTGTCTTTCAGTTCAATTGTGTTAGCCCGCATTACCTTAACAATCAGCAAAATTAACAAGAGATGTTTAAATGTCTTGTCTTGCCTTTAGTTCAGACTGAGATTTTTTTCAGTTCATTCTCTACTTTGTTATGTTTTTAATAGGTCTGTATTGAAGATACCATAGAATTGGGGGAAAGTTCTTGAGTTTATTTTAAAAAAATCTTTGAAAAGCCATAATATTACCATTAACTGACATTAAACTATTTTATAATCAGTGCTTGGACACCATCGGTTAGGAAGTGAAAGGCACTGTTCTGGACATATGGAATCTATAGTCATTGTTCTTCTTTATACTTCATTGACTTTCTCATAAATATATATTACTGTGACACATTCATACTAGGTCTTGTCTTTGGTTTTTGGTTTTGTTTGTTTGGCCTTGTGTTATTTTGTCTAAAGTAACAAAAGTCATAGTATGGCACGATGAAAGAACTTGCTATACAAGTTTGGAGGCCTGGTTATTAACCTAGCTTTATCACTTAATTTGTCTGGTCTGGTGACTTTCATTTTTTTTAACTAAAAAAGGGAGTTAAAAGTAATTATTTAAGTACCTTTTGGTTCAGTAACCTGTGAATCTTTGACTTTAAAAAAAATAATAAACGTCCAAAGCCAGATGTCCTTGATCATTTCTTCTGCAACACTCTTACTTTGGATCATACTGGCATGGTGGTGTACACCTGTTGTTGCAGACACTTGGGATGCTGAGGTAAGAGGACCACTGGAGCCCATGAGTCAGAAATCAGCCTGGACAACATAGACCTGGATTCAAAAAGAAAAAGTTTGCAGCCTCAGTCTCACAATACTGCTGTGACTTTGATTTCAGAACAAAACCCCAAGCAAAGCATTTAAACACGTTTTTATTTCCTTTAGGTTTTATGTCCCTTGAAGAACACTCTGCATACTACCCATATCACCAATTCACAAATGTTTTTATTTTATGTGTATGAGTGTTTTGCCTGCTTGTATGTATATGCCCACATGTGTGTCAGTGTCCTCTGAGGCCAGAAGAGGGCTTCAGATCCTTTGGATCTGGGGTTACATATGGTTGTGAGTCACCATGTTGCTGGGACCTCAGCATGGGTCTTCTGTAAGAGCAGCCAGTGCTGTTAACCTCTGAGCCATTTCTCTGGCCTCTTTTTTTTTTTAAGATTTATTTATTTATTACATATACAGTGTTCTGCCTACATGCCAGAAGAGGGTACCAGATTGAATTGTAGATGGTTGTGAGTCACCATGTGGTTGCTGGGAATTGAACTCAGGACCTCTGGAAGAGCAGTCAGTGCTCTTAACCTCTGAGCCATCTCTCCAGCCCCTCTCTGGCCTCTTTTGTTACTGTTTTAGACAGGGTCTCTGTTGGTTTGCTTATTTTTTAAATGGGGTGTGTGTGTGTGTCTGTGTATAGTGTCTTTGTGTGACTACAGGTACCACAGTGTAGAGGTCAGAGGACAGCTTTTGAGAGTCACTTCATTTTTCCTGCAGTGGGTTCTGGGGTCTGAGGGCTTACTGAGCCATTTTGGCTGTCTCGGTTTTGTGGCTTTTTTTTTTGTTTGTTTGTTTTGTTTTGTTTTTTAATGATTTATCTATGTACATTAGTGTTTCGCCTGCATATATGTGTGTGTAAGTGTGTTGGATCCCCTGAAATTGGAGTCACAGACAGTTGTGAGCTGCCACGTGGGAGCTGAGAAATGAACCCAGGTCCTCTGGAAGAGCAGCCAATGCTCTTAATCGCTGAGCCATCTCTCCAGCTCCTGTTTGCTTTTTCAAGACAGGGTTTGTCTGTCTTGGAACTCATTCTGTAGACCAGGCTGACCTCAGACTCACAGAGATCCACCTGCCTCTTGCTCCCTAGTGCTGGGATTAAAAGCATGAGTCACCACTACCTAGCTTAAACTGTTTCCTAATTGGACTTTTTTGAGATAGACTTCTGTTCCATGACTCAGATTGGCAGGGAACTTACTATATAGCCCAGGTTGGCTAAACTCATGATCCTCTTTTCTTTTTCTTTTTTTTAAATATTTATTTATTTTTAATGTACATTGGGGTTTTTTACCTGTATGTATGCCTGTGTGCAGGTGTCAGCTCCCCTGGAACCCAGGTCCTTTGGAAGAGCAGCCAGTGCTCTTAACCTCTGAGCCATCTTTCCAGCCCCATCCTCTTTTCTTTCACCCTCCAAATGCTGGGGTACAGGTATGAGCTGTGAGGTCCAGCTAAATCAGCATTCACGTTGAAAGTAGTCACACTTTCAAACTCTAGTATTCTTTTATTTTAGGTCATTTGTCGGTATGGTGTTAAGATTAGTGATGCTGTTAAATAGGTTTTCCCCCACCTTGGACAAGCACTTCCATAGTAAGGTACAACTGAGACCCCTCTCTTCTTTTTGAGGCAAGCGTCTTACTACATTGTACAGGCTGACCTTAAACCTACTCAGGATCCTCAGAAACTGGGATCATAGACCTCACCACCAGGCTGGGCAGGTGCTGCTGTTGAATCTTTTTTTTTTTTTTTTTTTGAGATGGTCTTACTGAGTATCCCTGACTGGCCTACTGTGTAGATAAGCCTGGCCTGGAACTCACTATGTAAACAAGTCTGGTCTGAAATTCACAGAGATCTTCCTGCCTCTGCTTCTAGAGATCTGTCTGCCTTTGCCTCCCCAGTGCTGGGATTAAAGGTGCACCACCACTATCCAGCAAAAAGTCTAGTACTCCAACTAGTATAGTGTTGTGGTTCTGAAATAGTATTTTTAGATATTCAAAGTAAAATATTCTAAGATACCAGGGAAATCCAAGAGAGGGAAAATGAACACTTTTAATGCTTATCTAATTTCAGTGCTTGTACATAGTTATCTGCGCTGTTTTCCTTCCTGGCCTTCTAGACTTAGTGAACTTTCAGTTAGGTCCTCACTCGATACTAACTCAAAAGAAACAAAACATCCAACTGTAATTTTATAGTGTTATGTCTTAATGTATTTCAGTCTACTGGGTAAAAGAATTGTGATGTAGTCACAGCTAACAATAGATGGTTATATTGAATTATAGGATGTCATTTATGCTTGATTCATTTTTATTAATTATGTGATTTTTAAAACAAAGATTTCTGCATACACATGCTAAGCAAGCGCTCTTTTCCATTGAACTACATCCCATCCACTTGCATTAGCTTTTGAAGACTTTGGATGAACAGAGTCACATTAATGAACAACTTTTCCCAGACAGATGAAATAACTGGTAGGCATGTAAATTATAGGATAGGTGAGTAATCTCTTGTCTAGTAAGTAGCCTCTTATCTAAATATTTCTACAATCGATATGAAGGTGTTGTCTCGGCATTACTCAGGTCATAACTGACAGTTGCAGTCAGGAATGTCGTTAATCTATTTGCTTAGTCCTTTACATTTCTTTATTAGATTATAGTAGACAAGGATTTAATTAAATATGAGACATGGGCAGTTGCTTCTGTCTACCCATCAGCCTCAGGAATGTGTAGTCACACTGAGAAAGAAAAGTGAAGCACTGTAAAAATGAGGGTAAATTGATCTAGGGCATACCTTGGTGGCAAGGCAGCAGTTATATATGGAATGAAGTTTGCCAGTGTATCAAATGTCTGTTCAAATAAAGTACAGTCAAATATATACCAGGTACAGACTATGGTGTTTGTTGATGTAACTTAAGAAGATCTTTAAAACTATATTTTTGGGTTTGGGGTTTTTTAAGAGGTCAGAGGACAACTTGCAACTCAGTTCTCTCCCACTACCCTCTGTGTCTTGGGGATTGAATTTAGGTTGTGAGGCTGGGCACCAGGCTCCTTTACCTGCTGAGCCACCTCGCTGGCTCCTGCTGATGTGACTTTATGATTCACTGAAGGATGCAGACAGAAGAACTACGAAGATCTACTTAAAATTTGCAGTAAAAAGATGCCATGGACCAGTGGCTCTCAACCTTCCTAATGCTGTGACCCTTTAATACAGTTCGTTGTGTTGTAGTGATCTCCAACTGTAAAATAGTTTTCATTGCTACTTCATAATTGTAATTTTGCTGCTGTTATAAATTGTAATGTAAATATCTGTGTTTTGTGATGGTCTTAAGCAACCCTTGTGAAAGGGTCATTAAAACCCCAAAGGGGTTTCACGACCCACAGGTTGAGAACTACTGTTTTAAGACCTGAGTAGTATGTAAATACTTCAATGTCAAATTTTAAAGCCACACAGGTTACCCATTACTTTTGAAAAGTGGGAGAGTTACAGTAAAGAAAATTCATTTTCAGCTGTTTTTCCTTAGTAATATTATAACTCAAAAAACACTTAATTTCTTTTTCTTTCTTTCTTTCTTTCTTTCTTTCTTTCTTTCTTTTTTTCTTTCTTTCTTTTTTTCTTCTCAAGATAGGGTTTCTCTGTGGCTTTGGCACCCATCCTGGATTACACTCTGTAGACCAGGCTGGTCTCGAACTCACAGAGATCCGCCTGCCTCTGCTGGGATTAAAGGCGTGCGCCACCACCGCCCAGCGATGTTTAATTTCTAAGTGACATCAGTTCAGTGCATGTTATGACAAGGACATGGATATTGGCAATCTTATTTTAAAGCCATAAAGACAAAGTAAAATGGTTTTCCTCAGTGCTGAGTGTTAGTTCACATCAGTGCCAAGATTAGGTCCCCTGAGATCTTGACTCCTGTATTTACACCAAAGCTTTTGTCTGGATAAGAGACTCATGCAGTTATGTCACTTAGTGCCCATAATCCACCACTTGAGAAATATAAAGTCTCTTGTCAATAGAATTATTTTGGACTGGTGAGTTGAGTGTTTTCCTCATGGTTAGGCCTTGCATTAGATCTCCAGTACTGTAAAAATAAACACATTAAATAAAAATTATTCTCATGTCTAATACAAGCTCTTGCTTAAGTATAGGCTAGCCTTGAATTCACTATATATCCCTGGTTAGTCTTAAATTTACAACATTCCTCCTGCCTTAGACCTCTATCCAGTGGTGAGTGACTGTTTTGTTGTTTTTCCATTTGTGAGACAGGGTCTTAAATATCCATGCTAACCTCAAACTTGCTGTGTAGCTGATATCTTTGCACTTCTGATCCTCCTGTCGCCACCTCCCTATGTTTATATAGAACTTACTAGGTAGGATTCCTGCCTGCCTAGGGCTTTGTGCATGCTAAACAAGTATTCACTCAACTGAGTTCCTGTCCCACCTCCTCTATTCTTTTTTTTAAGATTTATTTATTTATTACACATACAGTGTTTTGCCTACATGCCAGAAGAGGGCACCAGATTGGATTGTAGATGTATGTGAGCCACCATGTGGTTGCTGGGAATTGAACTCAGCACCTTTGGAAGAACAGTCAGTGCTCTTAACCTCTGAGCCATCTCTCCAGCCCCCCTCTATTCTTTCTTAAGGAATGTGTTGACCTTAAAAAAGCTGTACTTTTTGTTGTACTTTGTAAAGACAGATCTACATTTCAGAGACATTTGTGTCTCAGAATACTATTAATGAAGCCTCTTTTACTAGAAAATTACAACTTTAAGCACATTTAATGTTTTCAAAGAGCATTTCAAAATACCAGTTTTCTACAAGTGGATTGCAGAAATAAATTGTAATGCGATTTTTTTTACATAAACTTTACATACAGAGCATGCAACCATTGTCAATAGCTGATGAGGGTGAGTGTTGCAGAGTCAGCACCACAGTGCTCCTTCACAAAGCAAACACATATGCTGCCTGTATTCAGTTCCATCATAGCTTTATTTTCTGCAGATAAAGAGAGGGAGAACAGCCAGTTTCCGGGGTAAAAGCTGACTGATGCAGTGTCTTAAAATGTCAACTTACAATTCAGTGCCAGTGTCTCATCTTAGCAGACATTTATCACAACTGCCTAACAGTGAGTACAGTAATGAAACACTGCTAAATCGTACTACCTGTTAGACTAAATTCAGAGGTCCTCCAGTTTAGTAAACCCAACATAGAAAAATTAGGAGATGGCTAGTTTATAGTCCCCACTGTGTAAAAGACCTTTTCCACTAAGCAGTAAGTTCCTAGAGAGTAGGGTTGTACACCCCAAATCCCAACATTTTGGTGTGAAAGCAAGAGAATTAAATATTTGAAGTCATTGACAACTACATGATATCTTGTTCACAAAGACCAAAACTAGCTGGGTATACTGGGCAATTTTGAGATGAGAGGTAGGGGGAACTCCTTAGATGAAGGCAAGCCAATGCTACATAGTGAGACACTGTATCAAAATACAACAGCAACAACAAAACAAAAAATAAGAAATTTTAAAATATTTGAAATGTTGTTACAAAAAGCCTATTTACAAATAATTGTATGCTACAAAGTAACAATAGTGAGCATGAATTTTTTTGCCTTTATTGTAGGTTAGGAAGCTTGCTAATGCTACATAAACTTAGAATTTAGATCTCACAGTGGAAGTGTTGGAGCCATTATAGAGACTGTAAATCAGAGACACAAAATTAATCTGAAAAACTTTCCCAAGGTCACATAGATGGTAAATAACAAAGCCATACTTCAAACCCAGACTTCGGCTAATGTTGGCAAATAGGCCCTATAAATATACAAATATAAATAAATCCCACAGTTACTGAGAGATAACCACAGCACTCCAAACTCCAGGATGCCACACAATCATTAGACCCATTTTTCAGCAAAAGCATTTGCTTGGTCATAATGCTGCAGACCCCCGCCCCCACCTCACCCTTCAAAAGTCAGAACTCAGGGTAGAAACAGGTGAGGTATTCAAAGCATCATATTAAGACTACAAAGGCTGATTTGCTTTCCTTTATTAGGATTTATAAAGATATTTATGACAGTGGAAATGAATTAACCATCTAATGTCTTTGCAGAGAATTAATGGTAACCTTGGAGTTTTGACAATACAATAGAAATCTGTAAAGGGATCTTACTCAAAGTAATGATATGAGTAGTACTAGAATTTCATTAGAGAATTATATGCAAAGAAACACAAGTATAAGAATACTTCATTTTAAAAATTCCTTTTTTATTTTCATTATGAATGTCAGTGTGTGTGTGTGTGTGTGTGCGCACATGAATGCTGTGCTCCAAGCAGCCTCGAGGAACGGGGTTATGGGTGGTTGTGAGTCCCTGGACGTGGGTTTTAGAACTGAATGTAGGTCCACTGGGACAGCAGTGCATGCACTCAGTCACTGAACTCTCTCTTCAGGCCCCATATACCAACACTTTGTAAAAGGCTCAGTGACACACCGAATCCCTTCCTACTTGGGAGGCTTAGAGTTCTGACAACACAGGGAAATTCTAGCTACAGACCTGTTAATTATTTTCTTTGTTGTTTTGTTCCATGAGACAATCTAGCTCTGTAGCCCAAGCTGGTCTACAGAACCCTCCTGCTTCCTTGTGTGGTTCACAGGCCTGTGTGCCACCACACCTAGCAAAAGTACATTTTAATACTTCACAGTGTGATACCTTAACATTTTGATTTTGTTGTTGAAATTAACGTCAATATTCAAATATTAAAAGATATAGATGAGTTGTCTCAAAAGACAGGATAAAGTGAAAGCTCTTTTTATGCTTTGCTTTTTCAAACAGTGTCTTCTTTTCTGGATCTTATGTAGTAGCCCAGGTTACCCCAGAAAATGAGGTGGTTGTACTGCCTCAGCCTCCATAATGGAAGGTCCCAGACTTGAGTTGTCATGCCCAGCTTATTTTCAAATGACTTGTCTGCCTCGGCCCTCCTCCCCACCTTAAATCTTGTAGCGGCTCACACCTAGACTAGCACAGATCTGCAAATCCTTGACATGCATTTTAATTGTTCATTAGCAGGTACTACAAATCGTTTTTCTTTTCTCACTACTTTTATATACTTTTTTCCTTCTAATGTATGAGTATTTGGCGTGCATGTATGACTGCTCATCACTTGTGCGCCTGGTGCCAACAGAGACCAGAAAAGGGCCTTGGATCCCCTGGATCTGGAGTTACATGTGGATGTTGGGAATGGAACCCTGGTCCTTTGAAATAGCAGCCAGTGTTCCTAACCACTGACCCATTGCCCCAGCCCCTTTCCACCCACTTTTAAAGGATGAAGAAAACAAAGTAAAAGGAGCTTTTTAGTCACATGAAGGCAGGGCTTGAGTTGGTAATAACTTTTGTTGTGTCTGTCAACAAAGTGTCACAAAGGTATAAGAACTAGTACACTTCAACCTGGGCAGGGGTGGTACCCACCTTTAATCCCAGCCTCAGGAGGCAGGGGCAGGCAGATTTCTTTGAGTTTGAAGCCATCCTGGCCTACAGGGTGAATTCTAGGACAGCCAGAGCAAGATAGAGAAACCCTGTCTTGAAAAACAAAAAACCTAAAAACATACAAGAACTAGTACATTTCAAACCTGTGGGTCATGATTCCTTTGGGGGTTGAATGACCCTTTCACAGAGGCCACATGACAGATACCCTTCATATCAGGCATGTACGTCATGATTCATAACAGCAGCAATATTACTTCATATCAGGTATGTACGTTATGATTCATAACAGTAGCAATGTTACAGCTATGAAATAGTAACAAAAATAATTTTATGATTGGGGGGTCACCATGACACGAAGAACTGTATTAAAGGGTGGAAGGATTAGGAAGGTTGAAAAACACTGTGCTGCATAGATCAAGCTGACCTTGAACTCAGAGATCTGCCAGTCTCTGCCTCAGCTACTTTTCTTGTTTTGTTTTGTTTTTCGAGACAGGGTTTGTCAGTAGCTATTAAGCTAGTCCTGGAACTCGCTGTGTAGACCAGGCTTCCCCTGAACTCACAGAAATGTGCCTGTCTCTGCCTCCTGAGTGTTGGGATTAAAGGCATGTGCCACCAGCACCTGGTTTAAGCACAGTTGCTACTTCTCTGAGGCCAAACATTCACCAGAGACTTAAGTAGAAAAGAAACAGGGTTAGAAAAAGAGTAGCCAAGAAGTGGCTCTCATTAGTCATTCTAGACATTTATGTAGCGTTTAACTATTTACACAGTGAGCTTTTTTTCTGGTGCTGAGGGCCTCAGACACACAGGACAAGTGCCCTGCCACTGAGCTGTCCACCTCCCCCCCCCAAAGACATACGCTTCACTAAAATAATTTAGGTTTAATCCTAGCACCTGAGAGGCAGAGCCTGGTGGATCTCTGTGAGTTCCAGGACAGCCAGAGCTACACAGAGAAATCATGTCTAAATAAACAATTTGCGAATTATTCTGTATAGTGATGAACCTCATATATAGAACATTTTGCAGATCCTCCTCCAGAAAGTCAACTATTTTAAACAGTTAACTCAAATTATTTTTAATAAATAAAAATAAAGTATTTTTAATTTATTTTTTGTGTTAGCCTGGGCATTTGGACATAGATCTAGAGCTTCAAGCATTCTAAGTACATGCATGTGGGCACACACACACCTTTTACTACTGAGCTACATCTCCAGTCCTTGAATAATAATAGTGTCAGATATATTAAACAGCATGTTCATATTTATGATTTAATTTGAACTTAAATTTTTTTGTTTTATTTTCAAGACAGAGTTTCTCTGTATTGTTTCTGAGCCTGTCCTGGAACTTGCTCTATAGACCAGGCTGGCCTCAAACTCTGGATCCACCAGCTTCTGCCTCCCAAGTGCTGGGATTAAAGGCGTGCGCCACCAACGCCCGGCTGAACTTAAATTTTAAATATTTAGAGAATAGTTCTTGGGTTTTGTTGTTGTTGTTAACTTTTTTTGAGACAGGGTTTCTCTGAATAGCCCTGGCTATACTGGAACTTACTCTGTAGACCTGCAACTCAGAAATCCACCCACATCTGCCTCACAAACACTGGGACTAAAGGCGTGTGACACCACTACTTGGCTTAGAGAATAGATCATTATTTTATGTGTATGAGTGTTTACACATTAAATAGTATGTTCGTGTTTATGCTTTAGTTTGAACTTAGTTATTAAAAAATCTCTTAGGTAGAGAATACTTTAAAATTTATTTTTATTTTCTGTGTGTGAATATTTTCCTGCATGTATGTCTGTGTAGCACAGGTGTGCCTGTTGCCACCAGAGGTCAGAAGTGTGTATCCGGGAGGTCTCCTGGAACTGGAGTTACAGGCAGGTGTGAGCTGCCATTTGGGTGCTGGGAACTGAACCTGGGAGGGCCTCTGAGACATCTCTCCAGCCCCTATTTCTGCGATGTTTATAGAACTGAACACAGCTATTTCAAAAGCCTGTTTTCCTAAGGTTGTTGTTTTTAGGACAAGGTTTCGTGTAGCCCAAGTTGGCCACACAGGCACAATGTGGATGAGGCTGGCCTTGAGCCCCTCATCTTCTTGCCTCTATTACTAAGTGTTGGGATTACAGGAGTATGTGACTGTTCCCAACTCTTATTTTTCAGGTTTTTTTTTTTTTTTTGAGATTGGGTCTCACTGTATAATCCCAGGACAGATCTATTTCTGAACTCTTAATTGTTATTCTGTTCAGTTACTACTACTACATATTCCTTATTTGTGATTTTTTTGTTTTGTTTTGTTTTTCTTTTGGGTTTTGATGTTGTTGTTGATGATATTTGGTTTTTTTGTTTGTTTTTTGAGACAAGTTTTTTTCTGTAGCTTTGGAATTTGCTCTGTAGACCAGGCTGGTCTCGAACTCACAGAGATCCACCTATCTTTCCCTTCCAAGTGCTGGGATTAAAAGCATGTAACACCACCACCTGGCTTCTTTTGTTTTAAGACAAGATCTCCTGTGTCCTGGTCTGGCTTTGAATTTGCTAAATAGCCAAGGGATGGTCTTGAGCTTCTGATTTTCTCCCTCACATTTGAAATGCTGGTGTGGGGTCACAGGCATGTTCTAGCACTCCTGTTTTTGCAGTACTGAGGATAGACCCGAGAGCTTCTGGCGTCCTGGATAACACTCTACCTGTTAGGTTACATTTCAAGCCCCTTAGTTTGAAAAAATGGTATCTATACAATATTTTCTACTACACACATATATCATGTGCATATCCTCTTGACCAGCACAGTTTGGTCCTGGAAGCCTTAACGGGGGCAACAAGAGAATGAAGAAATGGTGACACATACAGAAACTGAGGTCAGGTGGGCCATGAAGGCTGTAACGGAGCAGCACCAACTATTCAACATCTGGGACCTCAGAGCATGTAGTATGTAAGCGTAAGAGAGATGGGTAGGAGTTCTCCATGGGGAACAGTCTTCGGACTGCAGTCATCCAGAAGGAGGAAGCTGCAGTTGCTAGTTTTGTACACACTAGGCAGTTGGTTCAAAAACACTTGTAATCTGGCATGCCTCTGAACCTCACCCAGAGGAAGGCTTCGCCAGTTCTGATCCTGTGAGGCTTAGTCCTTGTCAATAATGTACATTCACTCACTAGGGACTTCAACCATTCTTTTTTTTTTTTTTTTTTTTTTTTTTTTTACGAGACAGGGTTTCTCTGTATTGTTTTGGAGGCTGTCGGTCCAGCCCAGCCTCGAACTCACAGAGATCCGCCTGCCTCTGCCTCCCGGGTGCTGGGATTAAAGGCGTGCGCCACCAACGCCCGGCTCATTCTTGACTCCCTACACATGCCTTTTTTTTTTTGAGACCTCCCTGCCTTTGTCCTGTGAGTGCTAGGATTAAAGGCACTCTTGCTACCACACCTGGCACATGCATGCATAGTTTGAGGTGTTGTGACATTCACACAAGACATATGTATATATCACTTTGATGTCTGTAAGAGGGGCTGGGTACTTGTGAACCACAGCATATGTAAAAGTCAGAGGACAAGTTGGGAAAAGCCTCATCTTTTCCTTGGTGGCTCTGGGACTCAACACCACTTGTCAGACAGGCTCTTACCTGCTTAGTCATCGTCACCAGCCAGAGATAGTTTTGTAAATGGTCTTACTTTATAACCCCATCGACTTCAAATTTGTGATCCTTCAGCCTCAACTCCCATGTGCTGGGATCATGGCATGCATCACCACACGCAGTTCACTTGCATTTGCTAATGACTAATTCAGTCATTGGATATTTACTGAGTGCCTTGTACGTGCCTTCTGTTATGAATACCAGGAGATGTAAAAGTGAAATAAATCGACAAATGTTGTCCTGGTATAGTTTAAAATCTAGTTAGGGGAGATTGCTAAGTTATAAAGCATAACGTGTGTGTATATCATATATACACATCAACTTTAATCCAAACACAAGCCAGGAATTGGTAGTGGATGTAGGCTAAATAAACAGATTGATAGAAATCAATCAACATAAAAGCGTGCTGTCGAGTCAGATGCTAAAAGGTGTCCACTGCAGAAAGCTTGGCTATTAAGTTATGTGTGTGTTTTTCATGTATTCCTTCCTTGTTTTTATATTGACATGTTAGGAGAAGTTTAGTCATGGTGTGGCAATATACTGGCCATAGTTTGTTTCTAAAAAGTAATTACATTTACTAAGAAATAACTGTTGGGTGGGAAAATTATAACTTTATTTTATTTCAAATTTATTTAGCATACAAAAATGTTTTTCTTTTGGTTTCTGGCAAGAAAACCAGCCAATTGAAAAAACATCTGGTATTGGATGAGTGAGAGAATGGCATAACCTTGTAAAAACTACTTACAGGAAAAGTATTTTTAAAACAACTTCTCAGCCCAGTGTTATGGAGGCAGAGGCAAGCAGATCTCTATGAGCTTGAGGACAGCCTAGTCTAAAGAACAAGTTCCAGGACAGTCAGGGCTACACAGAGGAAACCCTGTCTCAAAAAAACCAAGCCAAAAGAAAACTTTTCCATCTTTAACTGTGGGTTTCTTTAAGAACAATGTCTTAATCTTTCCCCCAAAGTGTTCCTACTGCCTTAAGATTTCACCTGTCCCAGGCTGCTATTGAATGTTACAAATTGTTAAAGTCTCTGAAAATGAGACCACTAGTCATAAATTTTTTTTAAATGAAGAACCATTTTTGTGGTAGTTGTTGTCTAATACCCCCTTAACCTTAAGCACCTTTGAGTAGCTTAGAATAATTAGTTCACCGTGGCAGCCGTGCCTCTCTTTAAAAGGTTACTCAGCAGGCTGCAGTCCTCTGGCAACTTGATTGTTTCTGGAGTGTGTAATAGGCCTTTATTAGCGTATGAGACTCTCTGTTTTCCATGTGATCATTTGTTGTTCTGAAGTCTAGCCTAGAGTTTCTTACATGTTAGCAGGAATGATTCTGGAAGGTGCTCTAGAGTTTCTTAGTGTCAAGCCTTGGAAATCACTCATTATCATGCACAGATTTTTTTTCTCATTTAACCTTTATGTGTCTGATTTGTGTGAGTATGGTATGTGTATCTGTTGCCACGATCATCTGTGTGAGTGTGGTGTGTGTGCACATGTCACAATGGGCTTGGGAATGTCAGAGGGCAACCTTACGTGTCACCCATCTACATGGTTTGGTACTTTTTACACCATCTGTTCTTTGTCTGCCTGGATTACAGGTACACTGCACATCTGGCTTTAAATGGGTTCTGGGGATTTGAACTTAGGTTCTCATGCTTGGGTAGCAAGAGCCTTTCCCTGTGAAGAGTCTCCTCAGACTTTTTTGTTTTTATTGTTGTTGGTTTTGGTTTTGGTTTTGTAGATATGGTCCCAGCCTTTAGCCCAGGCTAGCTTCAAACTCATGGTGTTACAGGCATGGACACCATAGCCAGCTGAGAGCTACCTTTCAAAACCAAGTAATTCTTAGTGTACTTCTTTCATTAGGAAAGTTGGGATCTTAGAGGCTTCTTTTTATCCTAAACTTTCCACATACATGTCTAACACATTTTATTATCCATTCATTTGTAAATGGACACTTAGCATACACCTGACTTTGGATTACTAGGAATAATTCTGAGCCTAGGCTCAACAATCGGATGAAAATACATGTATTAATTATTTTGAGACAGTAACCCTGGCTGACTTAGAAGTCTGTGTAGATTTGTCTGTTTCTACTTACTGAGTGCTGGGGTTAAAAGTGTGTGCCACCATGCCCTGATGATGAAAATATTAATCTGTACAGTTCAGTATCTTAGTGAAAAAAGGCAAAATCTGGAAAACAAGATAATTCATAGATAAAGGAACAGCACTATGGTTAACAGTTGACTTTCATCAGAAACACTAGCACATTCAGGTGTGGTGCTGAGTGTCCATATCAATCCTTTGGGAGGCTGTGATAGGCAAGCAAAAGGAACAGTGAAATGCCAGAAAGCAGTTGGATGATCCTCAGTGTTTTAGAAAAAGGTGATCAACAAGACCTGTGGGGTGGGGTGTTGCTTAGCAGTAGAGCCATTAAATACATGAATGAGTAAGGCTCTGGGGTCAGTCCCCAGCACCACTAGAAAGAAAATAGAATTCTAGCTAGGCTTGGTTGTCACATGCCAGAAGTCACAACTAAGGAAGCTGAGATGGCAGGATCACTTTGAGTTTATACGTTAGCAGCCCTAGCAACATAGTTGACTCTACCTCAAAAACCAAATAACAAGGGGCAATGGTGTTGCAAGCCTTTCATCCCAGCACTCAGAAGGCAGAGGCAGGCAGCTGTTTGTGAGTTCCAGGCCAGCCAGATATACAGATCAAGTTCCAGGACATGCTTCAAAGCTACACAGAGAAACCTGCCTCAAAAGCAAAACCAACAGAACAGAAACACTGATCTGTGTATTAAGACCTTTGAGATGATAAACAGACAACCTTAAAAAATGGGAGCATTTGTGTGTAAGTCATGATCATGTACTAAATAAAGCTTTAGTCATTTTTTATTTGTTTTTTGGTTTTTCGAGACAGGGTTTCTCTGTATTGTTTTAGATGCTGTCCTGGAACTCGATCTGTAGACCAGGCTGGCCTTGAACTCCCAGAGATCCGCCTGCCTCTGCCTCCCGAGTGCTGGGATTAAAGGCGTGCATCACCAACGCCCGGCTAAATAAAGCTCTAGTGTCTAGGAAATACAAAGAACCTTGACAAGTCAATAGAATATCCCAATTTAATATTAAAGGATTTAAATAGGTTTGGAGCTTTGCCTAGTATGAGTTCTATCCCCAGCACTGGATATTATATCACTAACAAGTGTATGCAGGAATATAGAGAAATGTGAACCTGTTTTTGTGATAGAAATGTAGATTTTTTTATACAACTACTATAGAAATCAGTTTAATGACTTAAAAATTTTATCAAAATGTCACATAACCATAATCCTGTTCATAGATGAAATAAAAATAGGTATTCACATAAATAGGTATATAAGAATGCTGATAGCAGCCAGGTGGTGGTGCAAATTGAGTTCCAGTTCAGCCAGAGCTACACAAAGAAAACCTGTCTCCATAAAAAAGAAAAGAAAGAATGCTGAAGCAGCAGTATTCATAATATCCAGAAGGCTTGTTCTTGTTAACAACCTGGATGACCACTAACATGAATGAATGAACAAAATGTAGTATATTCACAGGACCTGAAAAGAATGAAGTACTGCTAACCAGAATGATGTAAATCTCAGAACCGTTATAAAAAGAGATCAATGATGCATAACACATCATTTTTATTCCCTTTATATGAAGTAACTAGGCATAGGAAAATTCATATACTGAAGAAAAATAGTGACTGTTCTGGATTAATCATGAGGGACAGTGGGTTCCCAAGTGATTGCTTAGTGGATACAGAGTATTCTGAGGGGAGAAGGACATTCTGGAACTAGGAAGATAGCACCTACACAACAGGTTTAAGTAAACTAAAATACACTAAGATCCCACTAAAATGCACACTTCAAAATGATTTGTTACACAAATTTCTCTTTTTAGAAAAGCTTTTTTAGTGAGGTGGAGGTTGAACAATTTTAATCCCAGCATTCTGGAGGCAGAGGCAGGTGGATCTCTGTGAGTTTTAGGACAGCCTGATCTATGAGCAAGTGCCAGGATAGGCTCCAAAGTGATAAAGTGATACAGCCAGAGCTACACAGAGAAACTCTTGTCTCAAAAAAAGAGCAACCCAAAATTGGTGTCAGAATTATTTGAGTGAGTGTGGTGACACATTGCCTACAATCTCTGCTATTCAGGAATCTGGGCTGGGTAACTCAGTGAGACCCTGCCTCAAAAATAAAAAAAATAGGGATCAGCAAGATGTATTAGCAGTTAAGAGGTCTTTCCACTAAATTGTGTACTTGAGTTCTAACTCCGGGACCCATATACTGGAAGTCAAGAAACAACTTCTTCAAATTGTCCTCTGACCTGTACATTGTACTATGATGACAATAATGATGATTAATTTTATGTGTCCACTTTAGGTGTTTGGGGACACTTAGATAAGAAATAAGTATTTCTCTGCTATGCCCCTCCCCACGCTCCCTTGAACTAAGACATCCCTTTCCTACTAGTTTTGGACATCATCTCTGCGTGCTAATAATCCCCAGAAAGTCTCTCTTGATGTATACAGAGATACACAGACCTTTTACTGATATTGTTCCTCTGGAGAACCAGATACATTGTTACTCAGAAATTGAGCCATATGAGTTCAAGGCTAGCTTGGGCTATAAATCAAGACCCTGTTTTAAACATTCAAACCAAAACACAAAATATAAGAGGAAATTTTTTTAAATCCCCAATAAACAAGCACCAAGACATTTGTTGTTTGCAGATTTGCCTTACAGAACTATTCAAGGTTGTTAAACTCAGGATATGGTAGCAGATGGTAACTCAAGGAAAAAAACACTATGAATGTTAGTTACAGAGGTAATTATAAAATACTATAAATAAATCATTCTTTTATCAACTGAATTGAAAGACAGTTGCATAATTAAGTATATTTTGGGGCTTATCAGATTAATATATAATCACAAAAAAGAAAATATTAATATATAATTGCAGTATAAAATACAGATACTAGTAGTATAGTTTCTGTATTTTAAAGGAAATGAACAACTTGAAGTGTATTGCGGCTACTTAAGGTATATACTCAAATTTCTAGAGTAACCATTAGGAAAAATTTTTTTTAATGTTTTAAATGAAGAAATTAAAGCTAAGCCACGGTGGTGCTCGCCTTTAATCCCAGCACTTAGGAAGCAGAGGCAGGGGATCTGTGAGTTCCAGGACAGTCAGGGGCAGGGTAGAAAGAGAGACTGAGACACTCTACCCAGCTTTGCCATCGGGTGTGACTGAGACCATTTGCTGTCTTTGTCTTCTACCTCTAAACATCAGGCAAATCCTAGAAAAGAAATAAAAGCGAAATCACCCATTGCTGTGGAAGCTGTTAATGAAATTAGACAAAATCCATAAGAGAAAATGCCGGAGGAAAGTCATTCTGACTCTGTAAGGAATCACAGGAGATGGAAATAAAATAAAACATGGAAAACAAACTGAGAGACATGCCTAATCAATTAGAAATATTTTAGACAGAAGTTTCTCCGGGCAGTGGTGGTGTACACCTTTAAAACCAGTGCTTGGGAGTCAGCAATAGATGGATCTCTGTGAGTTCAAGGCCAGACTGGTCTACAGAGCAAGTTCCAGACAGGCTCCAAAGCTACAGAGAAACCCTGCCTTGAAAACAAACAAACAAAAATTATAAGATAAAAGGCATAGGTTCTGGCTGAGCCTGGTGGCACTTGCCTTTAACGACTGTGACTGGACTTAGTGGCACTTATCTTTAGTACAACACAGAGGGAGGTGAATCCCTGTGAGTTCCAGGCCAGCCAAGACTACAATTGGGAAACCCTGGGGTTTTTTTTGTTTTTCAAAAGGCATAGGTTGTAAGACTAGATAATAAGATTGAACTTTACTCTATGTAGAAAAGATATACTTTGGGCTCAAAGACACAAATAGATTAAAAACAGTGGGATGGAATGACGTGTTGTGTGTACTAGAGCTGAGCAATCCAGGAGTAGAAATCGATCCATTTATAGTAGCATAAAAAAGAATAAAATACTTTTAGAAATATTAAAAGCGTATGTACTGAAAAACTATCAAAATTACTGGGAGAAATAAGGTAATCCTAAATAAATGGAGATATAATCCATGTTTCTAGTTTGGAAAACTCATTAATTTTCAGACAGTAGTGTCCTCCAATTCTGTGTACATGGTACACTCACTGGCCACAGTTTTCAGAAATGACTTTTGCAGAAGTTGACAAGTCAATCCCAAATTTATATAGAACTCAAATTATTTTGAAAATGGACTGAGACCCTTAAAGGTCTTAATTTAAAAATACTATATAGGAGGAAATCTAGAGTTTAGCTATGTAACAACAACAAAAAATACCATTAAGATAGCATTAAGAAATTGGGCAGTGGCCGGGCGTTGGTGGTGCACACCTTTAATCCCAGCACTCGGGAGGCAGAGGCAGGCGGATCACTGAGTTCAAGACCAGCCTGGTCTACCGAGCGAGTTCCAGGACAGCCTCCAAAGCCACAGGGAAACCCTGTCTCGAAAAACCAAAAAACAAAAAAAAAAGAAAAGAAAGAAATTGGGCAGTGGGCGGTGGTGGCACACGCCTTTAATCCCAGCACGCAGGAGGCAGAGGCAGGCAGGTCTCTGAGTTCGAGGCCGGGCTGAACCGGCAGCCTCCAAAACAATACAGAGAAACCCTGTCTCGTAAAACCAAAAAAAAAAAAAAAAAGAAAGAAATTGGGCAGTGGTGGCACACTCCTTTAATCTCAGTGGTTGGGAGGCAGAGGCAAGCAGATCTCCATGAATTAGAGGCCAGCCTGGTGTACTGAGCTAGTTCCAGGACAACAAAAACAAAAAAAGATACCATTAAGATCCAAGCAAGGCAGTGGTGGTGCATGCCTTTAATCCCAGGCCTCCTGAGGCAGAAGTGTTATAGTTTAAGAAAAGAGGTAGGAGAAAGAGACATCATGTGACAGGGTTCAAGCAGAGAAAGGAGAGGGAGACAACAAGGATGGGAGGTAGGCAGGGTCCTTTAAAAAGGGAACACAGTGAATGTGCACAGGTGGTGCTCTTAGTGGCTGCAGATGAGGGCGCATCCTGTCAGAACCCCAAAGACAGGCCAGTACAGATGCCTGAATACTAACAAGAGGCAGGCAAATCTCCGTGAGTTTGAAGCCAGCCTGGTCTACAGAGTGAGTTCTAGGACAGCCAAGGCTAAACAAAAACTCTTAAAAAACAAAGCAAAACAAACAAAAAAAGATATCATTAAGAAAAAGAGCTGAAGTTGGGCAGTGGTGGTACACGCCCTTAATCCCAGCACTGGAACTTTGGAGAGGAGGGGCTTCTTGCTGTTAGAGGGTAGGGAACTCTGGGGTTTAGAGGGGCGGGGTCTCTAAATTTATTAGATTAGTATAGGCACTAGAGTGGATATAAGACTGGTAATTTAGGAAGCTGATGTATTGTCCTGCCATACCTGGTGCTGTTCTGTCTGACTATGGATCCCATTGAGTGGGAGGTAAGAGGACAACTTTCAGCCATCACTTCTCCCTGTGGTTCCCAAGGCTTAAACTCAAGTCATCAGGCCTTGACAGCATTTACCTCCTAAACCATTTTGCTTGTTTCCCTGCTATTTTTTTCTACCTTTTCCTGAGAAAATTGCTTCCCCCAGCTGTGAATATGATGAAATGTTATTGCCTGACGTAATGGTTTTTGGGTTTTTTTTTCATTTATTTATTTTTCACAGATGTTCTCAAACAGTGATGAAGCAGTAATCAACAAAAAACTTCCCAAAGAACTTCTACTAAGGTAAGTCTAAGCCTTAATTCTGTGTCAGTTGGTAGTGTACATCATATTTGTATGTTAAGTATAAACTTGTTGCTAGTTATCTGTTCCAGTGTGTGTCAGTGTGTTAGTCTATGGTCATAGCCTTCACAGGATCCATCACACAGGCTTGATCTTTATTATCTGGAATTTTACATTTATTGTAACAATTTTTAAAAAGTTAAGTGTTTCAACTTAGATCTGCATCTAATTTTGTAACTTGACTTTGCTGTTGCCTTATTGTTAGTTTAGGTAGAAAGATTCCAGTCCTTTGAAGAGAGATTCTAGGCCATATCATTTCTCAACTCCTTTATGTGTGTATTAAAATGTTGACTGTACTGGGGACTCCATGAAGAGCTATTGCTCATTGTTTCAAAAGCGTCTTTATATATTTTTTGTGGAACAGACTTGTACCCCACCATCACACCCCCATCCCTTGAGAGACAAGGGTTTCTCTGGGTAGTCCTGGTTGTCCTGGAACTTTCTCTGTAAATTAGTGTGGCCTTGAACTTACAGAGATCAGCCTGATTTTGCCTCTGGAATTAAAGGCGTTCACCACCACTGCCCAGCCACTTTTTTTCCCCTTTGAGACAAGGTCTCACTCTGTAGACCAGGCTGGCCTGGAAGTCAGAGACATACCCTTACTTCTGCCTCTCAAATGCTGGGCTTGCAAAGGTATACACCACTAGATACCCCCCTCCCCTCCTTGATTTAAAAATAAAAAGCAATGGTTATTCTCTTTCTATTTAATCCTATTGAAGACTAGGATTTTTTTTAACTTTAACTTGTAGAAACTACAGTATAGCACTATCCAGGACACAAAACACAGCCTCCAGTTTAGAATGACTGATTTAGAAATTATCTAGGAGGTAATTAGCATCTGGGAAGTTATTTACTGAACCCTGTACTACTTAATTTAATAGAATATTCTGTATTCATTTATATAAAATGATATCATAACTTAAATAAAAACATTTTATTTTGGGGGGGGTGAAGACAGGGTTTATCTGTGATTTTGGAAGCTGTTCTGGAACTAGCTCAGAGATCCGCCTGCCTCTGCCTCCCAAGTACTGGGATTAAAGGTGTGCTCCACCAATGTCCGGCCTAACAATGTATTTTTTAAAATACATTTTTTATTTGCTTGGGAGGAGGGGTATGTGCCACATGTGTAGAGGTCAGAGGATAATGTGGAATAGTCAAGCTTGGTAGACCAGGCTGGCCTTGAACTCACAGAGATCCACCTGCCTCTGCTTCCCAAGTGCTGGGATTAAAGGTGAGCACAGGGTTTCTCTGTGTAGCTTTGGAGCCTTTCTTGGAGCTCGCTTAGCCCCTTTTAAAAGTTTTGAGACTGAATCAATCACAATGTGCAGATACTAGCCTTGGAGATCTTCCTGTACTTCGCTTGTGCCCATTATAGAAGTGCACTTTTGAATGAAGACCTTGTGTGCAGAATTCAGAAGTCAATGCAGTTGGGTAGAATTTACCTTCCTTGTTCTGGAGCTCTTCCTTTCCAGTGTTTGTGGTTACCTGCATTTTCTTTCACCCCTCCCCCACGTTAATCTATCTTCAGGGTAAAGGGCATAAAGCCCCTAAAAAATTATTTGTCATTATGCTTATAAGGGGCATGATCACATGTGGATTGTGGTGTGATGTGTGTTGGGGTGGCTTAGACACAATCCTCCACAGATAGGAGGCGTGAGTTTAACTGTGTCTCCGTTGTCCTCCAAGCTGCATGTGACTTTCAATCACTTTATGTTGTAGAATATTTATGAGATGTCATTGACATGGAACCATTATAAATCAGTCTCAAGCCAAACATGGTGTCAAAGGCCTTTAATATCAGCACTAGGGAGGCAGAGCCCGGAGGATTTCTTGAGTTCAAGGCCAGCTTGGTCTACAGAGTGAGTTCCAGGACTGTACAGACTTGTCTATCTGTGAGTTCGAGGCCGGGCTGGACCAATAGCCTCCAAAACAATACAGAGAAACCCTGTCTCGTAAAAATCAAAAAAAAAAAAGAAAAAAAAAAAGAAAGACCTTGTCTAAAAACAGTCTTGGATGAGTGTGGTGACACTTGGGAGGTGGAGGTGAAAGGATCAGGAATTGAAGGTTATTTTGGCTACATAGCAGATTTTAGACCAGCCTGAGCCAAAGACACTCGGTCAAAACATGAGTAAAAAGTTAATCTGAGATTTTTCATTTTAATAATGAGCAATATTAGTGACCAGCTTCATCAGTCAGAGCATGAGAGACTTTTTTTTTTTTTTGAGACTGGCCCTGAAGCTCTGCCCCCAGATGCCTGGGATTAGAAGCAGGCACCAGCACACTTGGCAAGCATGATTCTCCTAATGAACTCTCTAAAAGTTTCTCATTTTTGGATAATAAGATAGCTCAGCAGTTGCTACAAAACCCTGATGACCTGAGTCACATCTCCAGAACCCATGAAAAGAGGAAAGAGAATGGGTTGGTAGGCTTTTCTCTGACCTATACAAACACACACACACACACACACACACACACACACACACACACACACACACACACACTGGCAACCCCCCCCCTCCATCATCACCATCACACAAATTAAATAAAAGATGTTAATTAAAAGGTTTTTTTTTTTTGAGACAGGATTTCTCTGTGGCTTTGGAAGGTATCCTGGAACTCTCTGTAAACCAGGCTGTCCTCGAACTCACAGAGATCCACCTGACTCTGCCTCCCGAGTGTTGGGATTAAAGGTGCCACCAACGCCCGGCAATTAAAAGGTTTCTAAAACTAATATTTTTGTATGGAAGACTTAAGGCCAAAAGATGGTAAACCATGTTGTGAGCTCAGCAAATCACTTACTTCCTGCTTCTGTTACCCTCTCTATAAAGACAGGAAGGAATGGAGGAGGGCTGGGAAATAGGATAAGAAAATACAGTTCCACCTCAGTGGGAGGAAGCATGAGCCCATAGCAAGTTCCAGGCCAGCCAGAAATATAGAAACAAATAAAAAAGATAAAAATTTCTGCTGTCCTTAGCTTTTCTTGTTCTTATTTATCTTTTATCATAGGAAGTGGTTCTGTCTTTCTGAGAAAGGTCTCACTGTGCATGCTTTCCCTGTACACCTCTGCCTCCCGAGGGCTGCGATTAGAGGCCTATGCCAGCCGTTTTTGTTTTGTTGATAACAAGATCTGACTGGCACAACCTTCTTGTCTCAGTCTTCCAGGTGTTGAAATTGTAGGCTAAGCCACCATGCTTAGCTTATCATAAATCTTAATAACTTGTTTCATAGACTGGTTACATTGTTATGTTACCTATGTAAAAACACCTGTCATTTGTAATTTTACTGTGACTTTTTTTCATCATCATCATTACTACTGTTATTGTTTTGGTTTTCCAAGACATGGTTTCTCTGTGTGACAGTTCTGGCTGTCCTGGAACTTTAGTTTTTTACTTTATAACAGATCTGCATGTTAATCTCTTAATCTAGAGTATTACTCACTTAATGTATCATGAACCTACAGGTAGAAAAATAAATAGAATTTTATTATCTTGGCTGTACTACAGTTTTTACTTATAATCAGTTACCAGTTAGCAGATTCCAGTTGTTTTTTTTTTCTATTTGCTGTAGTAACACAGCTAAGTGATTTTTTTCTTCTTTAGTTTTCTAAAATATTGCTAATTATTTCATAGAGTTAAATCCTAGGCATGAATCATTGAGATGAATAGGCTAGGCAAAGTGTGGTGGTACAGACCTGTAATCCCAGCACTTGGGAAGCAGAAGCAGGCAGTTCTGAGTTCAAGGACAGGCAGAGCTACATAGTGATACTCTTTCTTGTTTTAAAAAATAGAAATGAATGAGATAAATTTTCTTGTGTGATTTCAATCTTAGAGAAAAGTTACAGTATGGAACCCAAGTTCACCTTTTTTGCTGAACATGGTGATGCCTTCACCCACCTCTAATCCCAATATCCATGATTCTGAGACAAGGAGATCATGAGTTTGAACATGTAGGAAAGGAGGAGAAATTGACTTTCATAAATTCGTGGTAGGAATATAAAATTAGTATAGCCATGAAGGAAAAAACAGGTTGGCAGTTCTCAAAAAGCTAAATTTAGAAATATATAATCAGCATTCCTACTTTTATAATTAAGATAATAATAAATGGAATGAGAACTGGTGATGGATAATCATTATAATGTGTAAAAGGAAAAACGTACTACTTCCCTGCACACCTATAGGGACTGACATTCCTTTACCACAGAGCTTGGTTGTTAAGGCTTTTGCATAGAAAATGGTAGTACTGATTGCTCAGTATGATCCAAGAGACATGTCATTAGTACTCCCGTTAGCATTAGCATGTCATTTTTACTTCATGTGTACAGGTGTTTTGTCTGTTAGTATGTGTATGTCTATGTGACACGTGTACCGTGACTACAGTGACCAGAAGAGGGCACTGGAATATTGGGATCCTGGCTACTTCCTGCTTCTCTGTCTGCTTCCTGGCTACCACATATCCCCCTCATGTTGCATACAACCTCACCAATGGTCTAAGCAACAGCACAGCCAAGTAACTTATGAAATTGTGATCATCAGGTATTTTTTGCAGTGAGGGAGGTCTGACACACAGTGTACGCTGAAGAATTCAATATACTCTGGAAGGCTCCCAGATAAAAACTGAATAAGGCTTGCATAGCTAATGAATATCATTGTAGAGTTAAAATAATAGTGCTGGAAATATGTAGATGACATCAGATGTGTGGTGTGGCCTCTCCAGATATGTGACAAGAGGATCATTTCAAAAACATGAGAAAGCTGGGTTTGGTGGCACACATCTTAACCCAACACAGGAGGCAAAGACCATCCTGTCTGGTCTATAGAGTGAGAGTCCTGTGACAACCATGGCTACTTGGAAAGACCCTGTCTCAGCTTCCCTCCCACCTAAAAAGACAGGAACCACATGAGTCAGGCTGGAGATTTGGTTCCAGGTTTGATTTTCAGCACCCACATGGTGTCTTCTGTAACTTCTGAGGATATCATGCCATCTTCTGATGCCTGTAGGGACCAGGCATATAGACTGAACATATACATGCATTTGGATAAAACAATTATACTCAGACAATAAAATAAAGGTAAAATAAAGCACGTGAGTCGTAGGTGGAGGCACACATTTTCAAACCAGCACTTGGATGGCAGAGATAGTCCCTGTGAGTTGGAGGCTAGCCTGGGCTACATAGTGAGAGAGCCATGTGTGCCCCTGTAATCCCAGCACTCATGAGATTGGGGCAGGAGAGTTGCCCCTCAGTTTGAGACCAGCTGACATTATGGGATATAGAACAGTATGTTTGCTCACCCTATTGGTCTTAGTCCTTCTAACTCAGTTATCAGTCTCTTATGTGGAACAAATAAAAAATGTCAGAATCTAAGATGAGCCTGGTAGTTCAGGTATGTGATCCTAGTCACTTTGAAGACAAAGCCTGTGAGGGATGCAGAGTCAACCTGAAACCCTGTCTTTAACAGTGAAGAGGGCTGGGGATTAACACAGAAGCAGAGCTTTTACTTACATAAGGGAAATTTCTTGTAATAATTCAGTGCTATTGTTAGTTCCCTTTTTTCATCTTGACACCATGCAACTATCTGAATCATCCAAACCACCTTCTGCAGCTGGGTGGCACAGTGCACACTTGTAATTCAGTATTCTGAAAGATGAGGTGGAAGGGTCAGGAGTTCATAGAGAGCTCCAGCTATAGAGTGAAATCTGTCCTACAGAAAGAACAATGAAGCAATGTTAGCGTCACAGCTAGAGTTACATAAAGGCCAGTGGAAAAGGTAGTCAGGAAGACTCCTCAGCACATACACATTTTCTTCAAATTACTACTATTATTATTATTTTTTTTTTTTTTGGTTTTTCGAGACAGGTTTCTCTGTATTGTTTTGGAGGCTGTCCTGGAACTAGCTCTGTAGACCAGGTTGACCTCGAACTCCCAGAGATCCGCCTGCCTCTGCCTCCTGAGTGGTTGTGTGCCACCAATGCCCGGCTGACAAGATAAAGTTTTAAAGATTGGTGATAATTATTGCATGATGAGAGTCACTGCTTAGTGCTCTTGAACTACACACTTCATACTGTGTGAACCCTTGAGAAATGTTTTAAGCAACTCTTTGAGGGTGGAAAAACAACTAGCAAGATGCAAGGAGACAATGTACTAGACTGTGAGCAATGTACAATGATACATAAATATATAATGAAACCTATTTTGTACAGTAAACTTTTTAGTTAAAAAACTAGATACTGGCTGGGCATTGGTGGCTCACACCTTTAATCCCAGCATTCAGGAGGCAGAGGCAGGTGGATCTCTGAGTTCGAGGCCGGCCTGGTCTACAGAGTGAGTGCCAGGACAGGCTCCAAAGCAATACAAAGAAATCCTGTCTCTAAAAACAAAAAACAGCAACAACAACAAAAAACCTAGGTGCAACCTCAGCTGTAAGCCTAGTACTCCAGAGGCTATGGCAGGAGGGTATCACGTTCAAGGTCATCCTGATCAACATAGTGGGTGGGTGGGCAGGAGAGAGAATGTATGAGACAGTATATTACAGTGAGAGATGATAAAAGTTTGTTCCTTCTCTTTTCTTCTTAGGATATTTTCTTTCCTGGATGTTGTTACCTTGTGTCGCTGTGCTCAGGTCTCCAGGGTAAGATGGTCGACGTTGGAGGGACCTTTCTTGGCTTCCAGGCTGATAGCCTTAGTCAGCTGGTACTTTAGGTGTCACTTGTATATTTTACAGAAGACATTATTTCACTCTGAGTACACCCTCTGTCCCATACAGTTCTATGATGGATTCTGTATTATGTGCTGTTTTTAACATTTACATGTTATAAACAAGGCTACTTTATGTCAAAGCATTGACTCAGCTAATTAACTAAGCTTGACTCAACAAATTATAACAAAATCACCGGGCGGTGGTAATCCCAGCACTCGGGAGGCAGAGGCAGGCGGATCTCTGAGTTCGAGGCCGGGCTGGACCGACAGCCTCCAAAACAATACAGAGAAACCCTGTCTAGTAAAACCAAAAAAAAATTTATAACAAAATCATATTTTACTGTTTCTATCATAGTTTATTTACACCAGCACATAGACAAGCATAAGGATGTATTAAAGCCTCTTGAGCATCTAATTCCTGTTATCTCCACATAGTCTTTCCTCCAAAAATGCCAGGAAAGGAGGAAAATGCTGCAGAGTAGACCAGTACTCAAGAATGTCTCATAAAGTACTTCTGTGTTTGAACATGTGTCTCTTCAAACCACCACAATAGCTCCTACTGCCACCGTATATGAAAACCAAGACCTCATTGTGGGTATTTCCCATTTATGGTAATTTTAAAGTAATTTCTCCATCTTAAAAGCTATACTTGCAGATCCGCCATTTTGGGAACCATCAGCAATGTCATGATTTCTTTAAGCTGTTCTTATCACAGTAACTGTGATAAGCATTCTTTGTACACGTGAGCTGAAAGTCATCATCCAGGGTGCTCACACTTTAATTGTGCTTTTTATTTAAGGAAGGGAGGGAACACACCAAATGTTGTTATGTTTGGATTGTTGGTGTATTGGTATCTGTCCCTGGCAGTTAAGGGTTGTATTGGGAACGAGATGTTTGCTGTTGCACTGCTGGGGCACTGGGCTGGGCCTACCACTGCACCATACTGCCAACACATTGAGGGTTTTGTTTTGTTTTGTTTTGTTGTTTAATGCAGACTCTAGGGAGGAACCTGTCATTCCTAATTTTAGGCTGAGTCCTGCATGCTTCCTGCTCCCTGAAGAACCTGGCAAGGACTAGCACACAGATATATTTAGTCCGAGAATCTCTTAAACATGTGGTTTTTAAGAGTTTTATTTGTTACTTCAAGGGCTAACTATTTAAAAGAAAGAACAAAACAAAACAAATGAAAAACCACTAGAAAAATCTGAAGCCACAAAGAGAAAATTAACCTTGATCATGTGAGAACCTGACCTAGTTTTAGAATAGCTTCTTGCTTACGGTCACACCCATACATGCTTCTTACCAATCGTATGACAGTTACCCTTGGGTTTCTCAGAATAACTAGAATTTTTTTTTTGAAATTTTTGGAGATAAGTGGGACATGGTGGCCCAAGCCTTAATCCCAGCACTTGGGAGGGAGAGGCTGAGGGGTCTCTAAGAGTTCAAGATCACCCAGGGTTACAGAGTGAGACCTGGTACCAAAAATTGTTTTTCAGAGAAATGGCAATAAATATAATCTACATTCAATTGCTTCGTAAATTTGTTGTAATAAGGAGTATTCTATTACTGGATCGTGGTGGCGGCATACAATTTTAGTCACAGCATTTGGGAGGCAGATCTCTCTGAGTTCAAGGCCCGCCGGGTCTACAGAGTGACTTCCAGGAAGGCCAGAGCTACACAACGAGAAACCCTGCCTCCAATATATATATTTGGGGGGGGGAAGGAAGGAAGGATGAATGAATACTCTAGAGCTGAATATAGTGACTCATACCTATAGCCTTGGTACTTGAGTATCTTGGGTTTGGGGGCACCCCTGGGCTATATAGTGAGACCTTGTCTCAGACACACACAATAGACAGTACATTTATTGTACTGTACTTTTAAAACCAAATACCAAATGAGCCACAATAAATTTGCTCCTCCTGAAGTCATTTCTCACCCAATCCTGAAAAGCTTAACAAATTTTCTTGCTACCTCCAGTTTACTGATGAAACTGCTAAACAGTTTTAAGTTTGCAGTTTTAAAGTTACCACTGTTTGACCAGTCCTAGAACACAAGGACTCTGGATGTAGCTCAGTGGTAGAGCGCTTGCCTAGTTTACACAAGGCCCTAGATTTGATACCCAGCATGACAAGCAATAAAATAAAGCTGTCTCTGTGTAAAGCTGGATAGAATATTGATTCATTATAAAGCCTAACTGAGTACATTGCTAATTGAGGAAAACACAATTAGAGAGTAAGATCATGTACCAGACTCCCTTCCCAGTGCCATACCACTGTGCTGCAGATGCTTGGAGATAATATTGGTAGGAACTCAGGACGTTTTGGGTCATTCTCAATTATTTGTTAGTTGAATTATGAACTCAAATACTGTCAGTTTCTGTTTTCATTTCAGCCTCTGCTCATCCTGTCTCTTCTTATTCAAAATAGGCCTGGAATGTCCTAGCTCTGGACGGCAGTAACTGGCAACGAATTGACCTGTTTGATTTCCAGCGGGATATTGAGGTATAATTATGTGGTGTGTGGCCCCATTTATATCAATAGTAGTTACAGCATTAATCCTAGGTATGTAATTTTTTTCCACTAAAGAAATTATTTTTGGTACAGCTGAACATCGTAGAAGTCTCAGGTAGACATGTGACACAAGCCTTTCATTGAAGCAGAGCAAGGCCAGTCAGTATGAGTGGAGAACATCCTGGCTACACAGTGAGACTGTCTCACAACAAGTGTTTCTTCAGGTCTGGGAAGCTAGCTAGTACCAGGATGCAAACCTAGGGTCTCATGCATGATAGGCCATACTTTCCCACTGGCTGGTTTTCTACCCTAATTTCCTTCAGTTTTTGAGGATAAGTGGAATTATTTCCCTGAAATAATGCTAAGTTCTTTAATAACTTTAGTCCTGAAGTGAAACCACAAGATTTTGTTTTGTAGTAATTTTTGTGTTTGCTCATGTATAGCAGGTTATTTTATTAGTTTATTGAATGGTAAGGAGGTTTAAACTTGTTGGGTAATACCTGTGTTTCTTCTTGATGTATATTTTGATTCTTGGGGTAAACAAAAATGGAGATAGTTTTTATGGATAATGAAGAATGGATAAAACTAGAATTATTAAATTATTTTTACTAATGAAAGGTGACTTTCTTGTGTGTAGGGTTCTTTCTTTTCCATTTAATCTTTTAGTATAGCCTGTTACCTCTAAATAGAAAAGTGTGTCAGCATCCAGGGTTGCACATGCCTGTAATCCCAGCATTTAGAGACAGCCCAGAAGAGCAGAAAGATGTTGAGGCTCACAGGGTGGGAGACATACAAGAGTAGTGAGGACCTGAGTTTAGATCCCCATCATCTGTGTACAAGTCAGGAGGGGGGGCACACTGTTGTTGGTTGTTTCGTCACTCATTACTCTGGCTCTTTTACTCTTTTGGAGGGCCTACCACCCAGCTCCCAAATCACACACTCAGAATCTTAGTCGTTTTTCATGAATACCCAGCTTTAGCTTGGCTTGTTTCTTGCCTGCTTTTCTCTGTGTAGCCCTGACTATACTGGAACTCAGTCTGTATGCACAGGCTTACATATAGCCAGAATCCATACACATAAAATTACCAACGACAAAGAACAACCCATTTACTGTACAATTCTCTGATCTCATGGATATATATGTTCAAACCCCACAGAATCATTCAGCAAGGTACTAGTTGCTCATTGAGTTCCTGCTGTAGCAGAATTCTAGAGAACTTTTAAAGGACACAAAAGTAATTGTGAAAGGTTATCTGTGTTTTAATCCAGGTGAGGCATATACGTGTATATAGAACTCTGCAAGCCTATTCTCTCTGTTTATAAATTGAGGGGGGGCATCTTTCTGCTTAAATGTCTCTTTATAGGGCCGAGTAGTGGAAAATATCTCAAAACGATGTGGAGGCTTTTTACGAAAGTTGAGTCTTCGTGGGTGTCTTGGAGTAGGAGACAATGCATTAAGGTAAGAAAACAGAACTTTTTTTTTTTTTTTGGTTTCTCTGAAGCTTTGGAGCCTATCCTGACTGCTTTGCTTTTCTGGTCTTCAGCTTTAACCCCAATATCTGTCTCTGGGTTTTTATTATTCATGCTACAGGTGGGTTTTTGTTTTATTTTATCTGCCTTTTCAAGACAGGGCTTCTCTGTGTAGTCCTGGCTGTCCTGGAACTCACTCTGTAGACCAGGCTGGCCTCAAACTCACAGAGATCCACCTGCCTCTGCCTCCCGAGTTCTGGGATTAAAGATATGCAGACAACTTTTAATGTCTCAGATTGAACTAAAGACAGCACCATCTCATTCCAGTAGCTTTTAAATTTTCCTGCGGTATTTCAAATGGAAGCATATACTTTGGTTATATCAAAAATATCTAATAGGAAGTGGGGACCCAGGCTAACCCTTAATAATCCCTAGGTTAGTGTGTTTGGGAAGGAGGCTCTCGTGTTTGAGTCAGCCTGGGCTACATGGCAGGAACATAGAAAAGTGCTCCACATTAAAATAGCTCTTTGGGTACCTTGAGTGAGTTTTGTTTTAGACTTTTTTCAAGTATAAAGTCATTTGCTTTTGACACAAAGTTCAAAATTTATTTTTAGAAACTGAGAGGTTATGTCAGAAGGATTGCAAGTTCAAGGTCAGTCAGGGCTGTGCAGTGACCCTTCTGAGAACACTAAAGGAATCTCAGCTTTAGCTGTTGTAGGAAATTAATTTCTGCCCACCCACCAGCCACTTTGTGCTCTGTTGACCTCATTCACACTTCACACAACAAAGGCGAACATTTGTTTCATTTTTCTTCTACTTATCAGCCAGTTCTTTGATGTTGCAGATACAGAGTATATATTACCATTCAGTGCTGACAGGAACTGTCTGGAGTTAGCTCACACTCCACAGGCTACGTCAGTCCCAGTAGTCAGCCTCTCCTTGAGGTGCCCTTGTGAGTCCCATGTTTCTGTTAAGAAGTGCAGGCGTGGATAGCTGGAGGAGATGGTCACAGGCAGGTTAGGGACTGGAGCACAGCAGCATCTGCGCCCGCCTCCCCAGCACGGCAACCCAGGAGCTCTGGTCCCACAAAGACATAATGACCAAATGCGAGAGCAAATGCTATCCTCTGACCTGTCACTGAGGAAATTACAAGGTCTTAGGATCTCTATCCTAGAAACTAGGAGTGAAAACCAAATATGTATTTTACTTATCAAGGCTCATAAGTGCCAACAACCAGTATTACCAGTGGTAATGCCTTATATCTAGATTTACTAACCTTTACCTTTTCTTTCCATAAAGGACATTTGCACAAAATTGTAGGAATATTGAAGTACTGAATCTAAATGGGTGTACAAAGACAACAGATGCGTAAGTATTGAGTTTTAGTCCTACTCTAGCTGTGACTGTAGGCTAGTGAACACATTAGGTTTTCTTGATTTTTATGAATGAGTTTTTGTGTGGCTTGTGATGCTAGGAATGAACCTAGGGCCTTGCAGTGTGCCACTAAGCTAGAAGAAGGATCTTAAAGATAAAAGGTGATTGTAAATAGAAATAGAATAGGAAGCTTACTTTGATCTCATCTTTGAGATCTTTGCAACATAAAATGTATATGGTGTGGGGTTAATTATCAAAAGCCACATAAAAGATAATTCTATAAAACTATTAATTAAGAAAATGACTGTGCCTGCCACTCATAATTTAAAAGAAGCTAACCCAATCCTTCATCTCCCAGTCAGTCATGAGATGCACAAGTAGTTGTCCAGAACTCCAATCCGAGGGTATCCATTGGTAGGAATGTGAACAACTCTCACTTAAGTACAATGGAGGGAAGTTGTTGTGCAGTAAGAGGGCTTCAGTTTGATCTAGCACCAACAAAAACAGAAGAGAAAATTTGCAGAGCTTAGAATATAGCTCGTGGAAGGGCGTAATGTGCATTCTGTAATAAATAAGTATTGTTTCTAAACTGATTGGGGCTTTTCAGAAATCTTTTTTAAAGTTTTTTTTTTTTAAGATTATCCATTATGGGCCGGGCATTGGTGGCGCACGCCTTTAATCCCAGCACTCGGGAGGCAGAGGCAGGCAGATGTCTGTGAGTTCGAGGCCAGCCTGGTCTACAGAGTGAGTTCCAGGACAGCCTCTAAAACAATACAGAGAAACCCTGTCTCGAAAAAACAAAAAAAAAGATTATCCATTATGTTGTTCTGCCTGCACGTATGCTTGCACAGCAGAAGGGGGCACCAGACCTCATAGATGGTTGGGAATTGGGGGCCTTTAAAAAAATAAGGTCAGAAAACAAAGGAAAATGCTGAGTAGGAACAGCAGCAGCCCAAGGGTCTGGATGAGACAGAGTCTCTGGACCATACTAAACTAGAAATAAGCACAAAAATATGCTAGAAATATAAATATGGGTAGCTAGGCATTATTAATGCTTTAATCCCAGCACTTAGAGGCAGAAGCAGACGGATCTCTAAGCTAGGGTTCAGCCTGATCTACATAGCAAGATCTAAGCCCGGAAGGGCTCTATAGTAAGACTCTGTCCCCCCAAATACATAACTAAATAAAAGGATGGAAAATGCTGTCTGTGCAAACAGAGCATTCTACCCAGTGACTGCAGAGTACACATTGTTTTCTAGCACACTTAGAACATGGTCCTGAATAGACCATAGTCTGGGAAATAAACAAGATTATTAAGACTGAAATATAATAAAGAGAATATATTCTCTTCCATAACTAGAAAGGTAAACTAGAGATCTTCAACAGAAGAAACTCTGAGAAAGTACCAAGAATTAAAGCAATATATATCAAAATAACCCAGAAGTTTAAAGACAAAAAAACCCGAAGCCTTTTGAGTTTAGTGGAAATAAGCTAATATGGTGATTCTCCGCATATGGAGACTTGAGTTTCAGACCAGCTCGGGCTACCATGATTACCCAGCTTGTATTTCAAGACGGGGTTTCTCTGTAGCTTTGGAGGCTGTCCTGGAACTCACTCTGTATACCAGGCTAGTATCTAACTCACAGAGATCCACCTGCCTCTGCCTCCTGAGTGCTGGGATTAAAGGTATGCACCACCAACGCCTGGCAGAAGCAACTTGGTTCTTTGTTTGTTTAAGATATACTGTTTTGCCCATATGTATGCCTGCAGGCCAGAAGAGGGCACCAGATCTCAGCTACAGGTGGTTGTGAGCCACCATGTAGTTGCTGGGAATGGAATTTAGGACCTCTGGAAGAGCAGGCAGTACTCTTATCCACTGAGCCATCTCTCTAGCTTTGTCCATGAAACTCTTATCTCAAAAAACAAAAAATATTCTAATTAAATACAATTTTATACATCATAAACAAAGCCAGACATGGTAACCCATGCCTTTAATCCCAGCCTTTGTTGGCAGAGGCATGCAGTCAGGGATAGCCTGCTCTACTGACCAAGTTCCAAAACAGCCAGGGCTTTGTAGAGAAATCCTGTTTTAAAAACAAACAAACAAACAACAACAAAAAACTAAAAAACAGTAGCAACAACAAAACTGTGAAACTATTCTTAATTTGTGGGCATTCTTAGGAAGTATCTGTTCAATTACTGACCCGCAAAAACTGAAATACTATTTTTTTGCATGCATGCCAAAAGAGGGCATCAGATCCCATTATAGATGGTTATTAGCCACCATATGGTTTCTGGGAATTGACCTCAGGACCTCTGGAAGCCCAATATGTACTTTTTTGGTGCAGGGAGGAGGTTTTGAGACAGGGTTTCTCTGTGGCTTTGGAGGCTGTCCTGGAGCTCACTCTAGACCATGCTGGCCTCTAACTCGAGATTCACGTGCTTCTGCCTTCCCGAGTGCTGGGATTAAAGGTGCGCCACCAAACCAGCTCAAACTAACCCTGTGACCTCAGTGTTGAACCACCTGGCAGTCTAAGAGAATTCCAGCTGCTGAAAGATGCAAGCGGTTGATCCAGTTCCAAGCCAGTCTTATTAGGAAGACTAAGTCATGAACTTGTCGCTTGTGTGTATAGCTGTGCACCACATTAGAGCTGGTGCCTGTAGAGGCCAGAAGAGGGCATTTGATCCTCTGGAACTGGAATTAGAGATATTTGTGAACCACAGTGAACCCAGGACCTCTAGAAGAGTAACTAATACTTTTAACTGCTGATTGATTGATTGATTGATTGATTTTTCCAGTCATGAGCTTATATATTTAAAACTTCATGAACTCATCATAGCTGTGCAAGCCTTGGTAGAAACAGAAAAATAACTCCTCTGACCTCCATAGGGCTATAGGGTATGCTTTGACACATGTATGCATACACACATACATCATATATGCACATATAGTAGTAAGTAAAAAACCTTAAATTTAAATATATTCATATAGCACATTGGGTGTGTCCTAACAGTGGAGGGCTTGTTTAGTGTGACCCCCAGCACCACAAAGAATAAAATATTGTATACCCCTGTACCATTCCTTCTGTGTTCCTTGGAAAATCCCAGTTCTTTTATTGCTGCAGAAAGTTTTTAAGTAGAAAACTGAGTTGAAGCAGAAATAGAGCTTTGGTGCTAGTTATCTGGTGTTTTAGGGTTTATAGAGCAAACATTGCCCTCTTCACACTGCTTCATATGCAGTCACTAGCTAATAGTATTTGCAGATGTAAACCCAGAATCTTCATCTTGTGCAAATCATACCCAGCATAGCTTCCTTTACCTTTTCCTGTCATAAGGTTGTAGGGTTTATCGCTTCTTGGATGCCATGAAAATACTACAGGTCTCATGTTGTTGAAATTGTATATACATTGTCAATGACTTACTTAAATTTTAATTATTATTTTTATGTGTTTTGGAGTGCAGCCACACAACTTCTGGAGCAAAAGTGTGTGGTCAGAGGACAGCTTTTGGGATGGTATTCCCCAGTGAGGCCTGAGGACTGAACCAGAGTCGTTCAGTTGACATGGCAAGCGCTTTTATCCACTGTGCCTAAATATATTCTTATTTTAAATGTGTATTAATTATTTTCTTTTTCTCCATTCGCAGTACCTGTACTAGCCTTAGCAAGTTCTGCTCCAAACTCAGGCACCTCGACTTGGCTTCCTGTACATCAATAACAAACATGTCTCTCAAAGCTCTGAGGTAAATTTCTTATAGTACTATGTGTATTAATACATACTTTGGAAAAACAGCTGACAAAAGTTGGAATTGAAGACAGCATTATTTATGGATGTGTACTGTAGTTCCCAGTACACCTTTTTTCTCTTGCCCCAGCTCACTAAAATCATGGGGTACATTAATTTTTAGATAGTGGCTCACTATGTAGACCAGACTGGCCTTGAATTCACTCTATAGTCCAGGAAGGCTTTGAATTTATGATCCTTCTGCCTCAGCCTCTGAGATTACAGAGTGCTACCAACCTGAGTTAGAAGAAAAATTTAAGACTACTACTAGCCCTGAACTTGTATAACCTTGAACTTGCTGTATAGCTATAGATAGCCTTGAACTTCTGAAATTCCTGCCTTCAGCTCCCAAATAAAATGTATTTTATTATAACTAGACTTTCCTAAGTAATTAGGGTACTGTGTGTTCGTTCTGCTTACACATATTAAACCAATGCCTTTAATCCTAGCAGTTGGGAGGCAAAGGCAGGCAGATCTATGAGTTTGAGGCCAACCTTGTCTACAGAGAAAGTTCCAGGACAGCCAAGGCTACACAGAGAAGCCCCGTGTAGAAAAAGCAAAAAAAAAAAAAAAAAAAAAAAAAAAAAAAGCAAGCTGCTTGCCACACTCTGTATATTATGGTGCAGCATACCTATATATAATCCCTGGGCAAGAGAGAGGAAGAATTAGAGGGTGCAATTGATGTATAACATGGCTCCTTTTGGACCTTCCTTTTGAATATACAATGTAAATATACAATATCTAGAATTGCTTGCCATATAAGACCATAAATATGGTGACACTTAACATTTATAAGATACTTTCACACAACTGATCTCATTTATTTTATGCATTAGATAGTACAAGCACTTAAAGATTTTTAAAAAATCTAAAAGGTAAGGTTCAGGGTACTACTGAAGCAGCCATGAAATGTGTCTAAGATGTTGTGCCTGACAGTTTCACAGAGCCTATGGGTGAAAAAGACGTGTAAGTGTGTATTTTGTTGCTGCACTAGCTAATGTTAAACGTGTCTCAGTTTGGGCAACCCTGGGATGGCATGTGGCTAATGTTGCACTAGAGGTTAGGACAAAGTGAATTGGCTGGAGTCAGGTTATTTACGTTGAAGATGAGCTTAAATTAGATCTTGTGGTTTTATTTAAGGACTTTGCTATATAAGCAGGATACTTAAAACCATCCAAGCAGTGTCTGCAGTGATAGACGACTTGAAAGCCTTGTGTTCCACCTAGGACTAGACTCATGAGAACAGGGAGAATCAGAGAAAAGGTTGAACATGATCTAACCTTACTTTGGCCTGAAAAAAACATATGAGGAAATATAGAGATCCTCTGTGATTTTTTTTTTAAATACAAGTTCACTAGAATTTTGATAGTAGTAAAATTCCTTGGTTGAAAATCTGACCTTGAATCTGAACTGTCGTTAGTTACTCTGTAAATTTAAACTTGTCATTTAATTTCCATATACAATCTGTATCTGAAAAACAGTATGTACTTTGTGCTTGTTGGTAAACTGGATTTAAAATTCCCTGCCCAGTGAACACCAAAGATGAGCCTGGTGGCTTTGGGATTGGAGGTAGTGATATGCTTGTCTCATTCTGTTTTATCCTAAGTGAGGGGTGTCCACTGTTGGAGCAGTTGAACATTTCCTGGTGTGACCAAGTAACCAAGGATGGCATTCAAGCACTAGTGAGAGGCTGTGGGGGTCTCAAGGCCTTATTCTTAAAAGGCTGCACACAGGTAATGCCCCATGGAGTGCTTGTGACAGTGAGGAACTGTGAGCTCTTTGGAGGTGTCCTGAGGAAAGTGGGAATTGTGGGTGCTACTGACGGTGAAGACATGTGCTAGTGTTTCTCCCAGAATTGAAGAGAAGGGACAGGATGGAGAAACGTTCATGTAGTACCATTTATCTTTACTATAAAGTTTGTTCCTCGTTACTCTGAGCTGAATAGGCAAAAAAGGCAATCTTGGTCATTTATACTTGTGTAACCAGCAGGAGTTGTTCACAGATATGCCAAGTATGTACAGCAAATGCATTTTAAAGTGCTCATTTTACCTCCTGCTGTAATGTTGCAAGTATAACACTTATTTTCATTAAAAAATGGTGGCACATCCCTGTAATCCTAGTATTTGGGAGGCTGAGACATGGGAATGCTTGTGAGTTCAAAGCCAGCCTAGGCTACACCATAGGACAAACAATAAACAAAGTAATAATAGATAAAACTCAGTTTCTTGGGTTAAGAAAAATAAACTGATCAGGTAGCATAGTAGAGTAGTGGAGTTAGATGTGCCTGACATTTTATCTGAGATTGCTAAAGCTAGACCATGGATTCCATTAAAAATGCCTTCACTGATGCTGGGTGTAGGTGGCCCAAGCCTTTAATCTCAGCACTCGTGAGACAGAGGCAGACAGAGCTCTGTGAATTTGGGGCCAGCCTGATCTTACAGAGTTCCAGGACAGCCTCCAAAGCAACAGAGAAATGCCCTCACTGTTTTGCCATAATGGGAAAAGTTCCTTTGTTTGAAGCAGTACTTTGGATATATGATTGCCTTAAAACAACAGCTTGAGCTTCTGGTTATTTGTGGAATCCTGAAAAATATTGATTGGAATGCATCACTGTGATCAATTCCTTCCATTTGTCCCCAGCACTGTCCGTTGCCACTGCTTCTCAATAGCAGATAAACACTAGGGATTCTGTTCTCAGCTCCTCCCAAATGCTTGTTTAAAAAGAAAACAAAAATTCTGTATGGGTTGTAGAAGTATGAAATTGCTTTGCCTTTGTAATCCTTCCCCAACTTATTACAAATATTTAATTCATTAGAAATAAAATACATATTCAGACATAATGACTCAAGCTTGTAATCCCAGCACTTTTGAGGAAGGTACAGGAATGCAGATCAAGGCCAACCTGGTCTACATAGGGAGTCCCAAATAGCCAGGACTACATAAACCCTTTCACAAAAGAAAGAGAGGGAGGGAATCCTAACCTTAACCTTTTTCTGGATTTGATATCAATAAGAATTTGTGGGCGGCCGGGCGTTGGTGGCGCACGCCTTTAATCCCAGCACTCGGGAGGCAGAGGCAGGCGGATCTCTGTGAGTTCGAGACCAGCCTGGACTACCAAGCGAGTTCCAGGACAGCCTCCAAAGCCACAGAGAAACACTGTCTCGAAAAACAAAACAAAACAAAAAAAAAAAAAAAAAGAATTTGTGGGCGTTGGTGGTGCATGCCTTTATTCCCAGAACTCAGGAGGCAGAGGCAGGTGGATCTCTGTGAGTTTGAGGCCAGCCTGGTCTACAGAGTGAGTTCCAGGACAGCCTCAAAACAATACAGAGAAACACTGTCTCGAAAAACAAAAAAGAATTTGGTATGGCAAGAACTGACTTCTAAATATCCTGGTAACTATTACTACTAGAAATAAGACTTGATCATTTTATCATGTTTTTTGTTTTTTATAGTTTTTTTCTTTTTTGTGTTTCAATGTTCCTTTGCAACTAGTTTAGCTATGCTGAGAATATATTGATGAATATGTAGAATCTTTTTCTCATTTGAAATAATGTCAGTAATCTCTTATTTTTTAATCTTTTCAGCTAGAAGATGAAGCTCTCAAGTACATAGGTGCACACTGCCCTGAGCTGGTGACTCTGAATTTGCAAACTTGCTTAGTAAGCATCCATTCCCGTAATTCCTCCTAGTAACATAATTACAAAAATTGCATCAAAAACAGTAGCTTACAGGTGTAGTGACACACACCTATAATCCTGAAACCCCAGCACTGAGAAGACTGGGACAAGAGGATCATGAGTTGAAGGCCAGCATGGGTTATGTAGCAAGTTCTAGACCAGACTCGGCTGCATAGTGAAACCCTGTTTCAAAGACATAACAGGCAGAATGACTCACATCTGTGATTCCAGCATTTAAAAGCCTGAAGCAGAAGAATCACCATGAATTCAAAGCAAGCCTGAGTTACATAGTGAGATCCACACAGCCGTTGATATAGTCTTCACATAGATATATATATATACACACACACACATATATATATAATTTTTTTGTTTCAACATAGTCTGATTATGTAGCCCAGGAGGGCCTTGAGCTTATCCTCCTGCCTCTGTCTTGCCTGTGTTAGGGTTATCAGTGTTTACCCATACTCCTAATTCTGACATTTTACTTAATTATAATATTTTTGAAATTTCAAACTGTTATTTCAATTCAAAGTAGTTTAAAATAGTGATTTATATCTGAATTAAACACATCTATTTAGTTGTATTAATTGTAATATTTGTCCTAAAAATACAAATAAATCAATGCTGCAGTGAGATTGTAGCCATCCACAATTTGCTTTTTCATGAATAATTTTCAACTATACTTGTAAATATGTTCACACTCTTAAAAGAATGCTATTCTTGCTGGGCATGGTGGCTCGCACCGTTAATCTCAGCACTCTGGAGGCAGTGGATCCCTGTGAGTTTGAGGACAGTCAGGGCTACACAGAGAAACCCTGTCTCAAAAAAAGAAAGGCTGATGTGCTTAACTGTTTTCTAGGTTTTACAGCTTTTTAATTGAGCCCTCACCATGACATGCCCCAAGCTGTTCCCAACACCATTAGGTTAAAAAGAGTCTAATTCCTCCCCTTGAGACAGAGTAAACACAGCTGCAGAGTCGGTAGCAGCTAGGAGGAGATTGTCTTTTTGGGGTGTCTGGTGGATGTTCAGACTACCTAGACTCCTCCCTCAGTGTTGCTACTTCCACAGAAGGGTTTTTGTTTGTTTGTTTTTTGGGGTTTTTTGTAAATAATGAATATTGACTTTTCTCACTTTTCTGTTTTAGCAAATCACAGATGAAGGCCTCATCACCATATGCAGAGGTTGTCATAAGTTGCAGTCCCTCTGTGCCTCTGGGTGCTCCAATATCACAGATGCCATCCTGAATGCTCTAGGTCAGAACTGCCCTCGGCTTAGGTAAACACGGTTTATTTAGTTCAAAAAATCAAGGCATGAAGAAACCACCTTGGAATTGTGAAACTTTTAAGCTCACTGAAATGTCACTACCCTTCTAGATGGCTTTGTCAATGACATCAACCAAGAATCCATCTTCCTGATCATAGTAGAAAAGATTTATCCTTCCTTAAAATTCCTTTCTCCTATTTTTTTTTTTTGTTGTTGTTTTTGTTTTGTTTGAGGCAGGGTTTCTCTGTGTAGTCCTGGCTGTCCTGGAACTTGCTCTGTAGACCAGGCTAGCCTCAACTCACAGAGATTCTTTTCTCCACTTTTTAAAAGCCCGTCTTGAGGCTATTTATGTTGTTGTAATCCATGGAAGAAAAGTTCTCTTTATTTTTAGGCAAGGTTTCTCTATTATGTAGCCTGACTATCCTGGAACTCATTATGTAGACCAGGCTGGCCTCGAACTCAGAGTGCTGGGACTAAAGGCATGGGCCACCATGCCTAACCATGTTGATCATCTGTTAGAACAGCTATGTTATTATGAAGGTCTTCTCTGGTTGAATATGGGAGTGTCTGGATGTTTGCCCAGCATCTTCTATTAGGATGCACATAGTATCAGACCTTAGTGGTTTTCAGGAAGCACGTACAGAGCACTGCTTTGTACTGCGTGTCGATGTCCCCAGTGACTTACAATGGTAGTTAGGGATTGTTTAGATGCTTTATAAATACTGATTTTTAACATAAGCACAGTTTCTATCTTCATATCCTAGAAGAGTAAGCCAGAGTCCAGGGGGTGAAGTGACCTATGAAAGTTCACAGCCAGTAAAAGTGCAAGAGCATGGATTCCAGGACAGGCCCTCTGGAAGTCTAAAGATATTATTATTATTATTATTATTACTATTACTATTATTATTATTTTCATTTTAAATAGCTTGTTTTACATGTCAGTCCCAGTTCCCTCTCCCTCCCCTCCTCCCGCACCATCCCTATCTAAAGATTTTTGAGGGTTGCCTAGTGATGGACTAACTACAGTTACTGAGAGTTTCTGCCTAGGTTACAGTACCTCAGTC